>NW_002476537.1:0-131984 GCF_000189635.1 Tetrahymena thermophila SB210 | reverse complement strand
TTTGAGTAACTGCACTCAACTTACAAATTTAGAATTTGACATAAGGTAAATTTATTTCATTTATAACTTTTAATAAAATTATGTCAAACCATTTTATTAAACTAAATTAAAAAAACTTTGAATTTATAAAATGTCTTAAATTTTAATTAAACATGATTTGCATTTATAAAAGCACAAATTAAATTGGGGATGATGGAACGTTAACTATTGGTGCAGCACTTGGTAACTGCAAGTTCCTAACTAATCTCAAATTTTACATTTGGTAAAATTATATTTTATTTATTTATTGATTAGTAAAAATAGTTTGAATTATTTTATATATTTTGAGTTAAATTTCAAAACAAATTTAAATAGTTAATAAATTGATTTATTTTATTTGAAAAGGGGCAATAAAATCGGTGATAAAGGAGCATAAAATATTGGATTAGGTTTGAGTAACTGCATTCAACTTACAAATTTAGAATTTGGCATAGGGTAAATTTATTTCATTAAAAACTTTTAATAAAATTATGTCAAACCAATTTATTAAAAAAAATTTTGAATTTATAAAATGTCTTAAATTTTAATTAAACATGATTTGCATTTATACAAGCACAAATTAAATTGGGGATGATGGAGCTTCTACTATTGGTGCAGCACTTGGTAACTGCAAGTTCCTAACTAATCTCAAATTTTACATTTCGTAAAATTATATTTTATTTATTTATTTATTTATTGATAACTAAAAATAGTTTGAATTATTTTATATATTTTGAGTTAAATTTCAAAACAAATTTAATAGTTAATAAATTGATTTATTTTATTTGAAAAGGGAAAACAAAATCGGTGATAAAGGAGCATAAAATATTGGATTAGGTTTGAGTAACTGCACTCAACTTACAAATTTAGAATTTGACATAAGGTAAATTTATTTCATTTATAACTTTTAATAAAATTATGTCAAACCATTTTATTAAACTAAATTAAAAAAACTTTGAATTTATAAAATGTCTTAAATTTTAATTAAACATGATTTGCATTTATAAAAGCACAAATTAAATTGGGGATGATGGAACGTTAACTATTGGTGCAGCACTTGGTAACTGCAAGTTCCTAACTAATCTCAAATTTTACATTTCGTAAAATTATATTTTATTTATTTATTTATTGATAACTAAAAATAGTTTGAATTATTTTATATATTTTGAGTTAAATTTCAAAACAAATTTAAATAGTTAATAAATTGATTTATTTTATTTGAAAAGGGGCAATAAAATCGGTGATAAAGGAGCATAAAATATTGGATTAGGTTTGAGTAACTGCACTCAACTTACAAATTTAGAATTTGACATAAGGTAAATTTATTTCATTTATAACTTTTAATAAAATTATGTCAAACCATTTTATTAAAAAAATTTTTGAATTTATAAAATGTCTTAAATTTTAATTAAATATGATTTGCATTTATAAAAGCACAAATTAAATTGGGGATGATGGAGCTTCTACTATTGGTGCAGCACTTGGTAACTGCAAGTTCCTAACTAATCTCAAATTTTACATTAGGTAAAATTATATTTTATTTATTGATAACTAAAAATAGTTTGCATTATTTTATATATTTTGAGTTAAATTTCAAAACAAATTTAAATAGTTAATAAATTGATTTATTTTATTTGAAAAGGGGCAATAAAATCGGTGATAAAGGAGCATAAAATATTGGATTAGGTTTGAGTAACTTCACTCAACTTACAAATTTAGAATTTGTCATAGAGTAAATTTATTTCATTAAAAACTTTTAATAAAATTATGTCAGACCATATTATTAAAAAAAACTTTGAATTAATAAAATGTCTTAAATTTTAATTAAACATGATTTGCATTTATAAAAGCACAAATTAAATTGGGGATGATGGAGCTTCTACTATTGGTAAAGCACTCGGTAACTGCAAGTTCCTAACTAATCTCTTATTTTACATTTGGTAAAATTATATTTTATTTATTTATTGATAACTAAAAAAAGTTTGAATTATTTAATATATTTTGATTTAATTATCAAAACAAATTTAATAGTTAATAAATTGATTTATTTTATTTGAAAAGGGAAAACAAAATCGGTGATAAAGGAGCATAAAATATTGGATTAGGTTTGAGTAACTGCACTCAACTTACAAATTTAGAATTTGGGATACGGTAAATTTATTTCATTTATAACTTTTAATAAAATTATGTCAGACCATATTATTAAAAAAAACTTTGAATTTATAAAATGTCTTAAATTTTAATTAAACATGATTTGCATTTATAAAAGCACAAATTAAATTGGGGATGATGGAGCTTCTACTATTGGTGCAGCACTTGGTAACTGCAAGTTCCTAACTAATCTCAAATTTTACATTTCGTAAAATTATATTTTATTTATTTATTTATTGATAACTAAAAATAGTTTGAATTATTTTATATATTTTGAGTTAAATTTCAAAACAAATTTAAATAGTTAATAAATTGATTTATTTTATTTGAAAAGGGGCAATAAAATCGGTGATAAAGGAGCATAAAATATTGGATTAGGTTTGAGTAACTGCATTCAACTAACAAATTTAATTTTTAGCTCAGAGTAAATTTGATTTATTACTTTTGAAAAAAATGATGTGAAAGCTTTTAAGATGTTATTTAAAATATCTTTATTTTATAAGTAATAATGAGGAGTTTCTAAAATCAAGAGAAATTATCAATTGTAAAAATATAAAGTTATTGAATATAAAGTAATTACTTTTTATTGTTTAAAATAAGATAATTTTAAATATAATTTTTTATTTATTTAAAAAATAAATTTATATTAATTAAAAGAACATTGCCAGAATAAAGAAATAGAGAAATCAAAAGATTATCTTAAAAAATAAAAAGATTAGTAAAATTAAATATTGATTGAATTTACTAAAATGAATAATTAAATATTTATTTATTTATAGTACATAAAAAAAATTGAATATTAAAATTGTACAATCAATATATTTTTTGTTATTTAATTACATTTTAGGAAATGTTATTGGTTAAATATCACAGATTAATTATCATTAAAACAAATAATTAAAATCTTTTATATATTATGGTTTTTTATATGTTGGAAATTTCATAAAATAAAACTGATTTCTTTGTGTATTATTAAAAAGATAATAAGCATAGACCAGAAGCTCTGAAAAGAGTTGTACTACTACCAACATTTGAGCAATTTGGGTTGATTTGAAAATGTGTGCAAAAAGGCATTCCAAAAAAATAATCCAAGTCTAAATTGAGAAACTAAAAGCTATCAAAGGTTAGAGCTCAATTCATATAAAAAAAATAGGCCTTCAAAAAATAAATCACAGATTTATTTATTCACATACAAAAATAAAGAATTATTATGACTATTATTTAATTTATAATAAATTTTGTTTTTTTCTTAAGTAATTATTTTTAATGTATTTCATAATCTAATTTTTTTAATTATTTTTTAATTTATTTGATAAGATTTTTTATTAAATTTAAAAAGTAAAGAATCATAAATTTATTTTTCCTCAATTAATTAATTTATCAAATTGCATTTGATTTTTAACATTTAAAATCTATTGAAATCAAAAAAATGGAGTAAATTAATTTACCAAAAAAAATTTGTAGAGAAAATTAAAATTAAAATTTTATTTGAATTAAAAGATTATATATAATAAATTAATTATTTATGAAGATAATTGTGATATGTATGATATAAATTAATTAAAAATAGATTTATCAATATGAGTTTAATATGCTGATTTTTGGCCAGTGATAAGATTTGACTATAGTATTAATCTCTATTAGTAAATAAATTATTTTGTATAAAGCTATGATGTTTAAGAAATAAATAAATATATAAATAAATAAGAGTATCTTTATCATCGATATTTAGATAGATAAAAATAGAGTTTTATTAGATTAGTCAAAAACAAAATTTTGTAATTTTTAAAGCATAAATTAAAATATAAAAATGTAAACCAAAAAAAATTCATAATTTAGATTTTTTTAGCTTTTTTTTTGTGGAAAACTTCATTTCTCTTCAATTTGATTTTAAATTCTAGTTACTTAATTTTAGTAATTAATAAACAATGTAAATTTAAATTTTTAACTTTCACGCATTTTACGTCACATAGTTGATATATTTGTAAGTATATATTGTCAGCTTATATCTAAGAAAATTTATTTATAATATAATCAATTGTAAAAAAGCAAAAGTGTAGTATAGAGAATTCAAAAAAATGAGCGAAAATAAGGAAAAATCATAGAAAAACAATGAAATATAGCAAAACAAGAAAGCTCCGATTCCCAAAAAATCTTCTTCAATCATAGTTTGCAGAAAAAAGAGTGAACAACAAAATTAATTCAATTACGAATTCTTAATGCTAAGAAGGAATCCTAAGCTACCTTTTGGAGGAATGCATTCATATCCAGGTGGTAATATGGATAAAGAAGATAGCATTTTTACTTAAAAAAGGAAACCTAATTCTTATAAATCAAGCTAGATTGTTTATGATTGGCAAGATACTCTAATTTATACTGGAGTTAGGGAGCTATTTGAGGAGATAGGAGTTATTCTAGCTTAAAGAAATTAGGAGCAAAAAATTGTAGAATTAGCTCAGGCCGAAAAGCTACAATTTGAAGACATATTCCAAGCAACATAACCAGATTTAAGGAAAATTTGCAAGCCTTTTATGAGGATTATCACAATTTAATCCATGCCAAGAAGGTGGGATACTTAATTTTTTTTAGTTGAAGTAGAAGAAGATGGATCTAAATTGAGTGGAGATAGTTATTGCATATTTAATGTACTTAAGTTTTAAAAGACTAAAAAGATTGAGGATTTGTATGATACAGATGATTTAGTTCTAGGCCAAGATGAATCTGATGATTTTAGCTGGGAAAATCCTTAAACTGCTTTATAAAAAGTATATTTGTTTACATTTTATTTACAAAAGCATTACATATAGATAAAATCAAATAAATATTATGAAATGTAGAATTTATTTTATTTAAATTAAATATAAAGCACTTTTAGAATAAAATAAAACTGCCAATTCCTCAATAACTGATTTGCAATCTCATGCTATCTTTCTAAACTACAGAATAGATAAAATAATTTTTTAGCTAAATAGATGAATAGAGTAAAAAACAGGACATTGAAAGCTAAGTAGACTATTTAAGAAAATATCCTTTGACTTTTCCAACAATTTTAGAAATTAAAAGAAACTAGAAAAAGTCTCAAATGACCATGTGTGGTGATGAGGATTATCCTATATAAACTATTCTTGAAAGAGAAGAAGAATCTCCTTTTAAATAAGAGTTATCTTAAGCTTACAAAAGTGTTAGGATAAATAAAGGATAAAAAATGTAAATAATTTCAGATTTTCAAACAGAGTTGTAAACAAATATTAAATGTGACTTCTTATCTCCTTTAAACCTCCTAAGAACTTTAGATTTAAAAAATTTTACTACTTAAATAGAAACTTAACCAAAATTATGAAGCAAAAATGTTAAAACTTTATTTGTAGTAACAAATTTATATTGTAGAAATTAAATCTAATTATATCAATCAAAATAAATCATTAATAATCCCTAAATTAATTAATTTAATTTTAAGTAGGATATGTTAATAAAAAATAAGTTATCTTAAGTATGAAGAAGCATACAAACAAAAATAGCAGAAATAAGATATATATGTTACAATAACAATAAGACATCATAAATATTTTATTGTTTTGTTTATTTTTACATAATATTTTTAAATGCATGCTTAAAAAAAAAATTTTCATATGCAAATAGTGATTGATTTTTATTATTTTTTCTCTAAATTAAAAGCAAATTTGAACTCGATTGCCTCTCATCAAACAATTTATATTAATAAAATAAACTTTAATTTTATAAATTATTTTTTATTTTATATTGAAAACAGGAAATAGTTTTCAAATAGTCTATGTTACTTAAAAATTAATTATAATTTAAAGCAACATTTTTAACTCAAAAAAACTAGAAAAATTTCTAAAATTAAACCTCTAAAAAAAAATAAATTTCTTTTAAATACTATTTAAAATTTAATTTATTGAGTTTTATTGAAGAATATTTGCAAAAAAAATTAAGAAAATCTTTAAAATTTTAAACTCAATTATGAAAATGAAGGTATTTATATGCTTAATAAATACAAAAATGTATAAAATAAATTAAATAAAATTATTATAAAATATTAATTTTAATATTTATTCTGATGTTCAATTATATGAGCGAATATTTATATTATATTCGATTCTATCACTCTCAAAATTTTATTTAAATATGGGATATAGAGTGAAAAAGCTATGGGAGTGGTGGGATATGAATGTTTTGATGATGAACTGTGGCTTGATAAATTATTTATGAAATTTTAAAATGTGGTAGGGTAAAACTATATATCAATCAAATATTCAGCTAATATTTCAAATAAAAGTGTTGATAAAAATATATTTTTTTATTTTATTTGGGAAAAGCGAAAAAGAAGAACTATAAAAAAATTCATACTTTTTTTATATATAAATTCAGTCTATCAATCAAACACTATTTTTATAATTGCTGAAAATTGATTATTTTTTTTTTAACAAACCATCATTAAAATAGATAGAGAGATTTTGAGATTTGAACTAAAATAATTACATTTTCCTAATCAGAAATACTTATTATAATCTGCTCCAATCTAGTGGGAAAATAAACTAAATTGAAATTTCAAATTTTGATAAGAGTGAGTTGTTTGATTTATCGAAGAAAAGAATCCTAAAAATCAAAAAATTAATCAAAATTAAATGAATAAAATTTAAATTTTTTGAGAGGAATAAGTTGTGGATAAGATTGATTGATTGATAAATGAAAACTGTTTTTAAAATAACACAAATTTAAGAGTATACATAAATTAACTCTTTCAACAATTTCATTAAAATTTATTTATGAAAGCAAACAAATACACTTTTTTATTTTTGATAATTCAAACAATTTATCTATCACATATAAATATGACAATAATATCATCAGCATAAGATATTACTTTTTATAATAATTAATCATGTTGGAATAGATAGTTTTTAATTATCAAACCTACAAAGTCCAAATTCAAAAAGAACTTTTAATTTTTAGTTATGGATTTTTAGAAGCGCTTAATAGAATATTAAATATTTAATATTAATATTTCTATTTGATATGCACCAATCAAATTTTGCTTCTAGAAAATTCAAATT
This sequence comes from Tetrahymena thermophila SB210, assembly GCF_000189635.1. Classification (NCBI taxonomy): domain Eukaryota; phylum Ciliophora; class Oligohymenophorea; order Hymenostomatida; family Tetrahymenidae; genus Tetrahymena; species Tetrahymena thermophila. The sequence goes on along the minus strand of NW_002476537.1, from coordinate 124,740 downwards.
ATCTATAAATTTATTATCTATCAATTTACTTATCTATTTATTTGCTTGTTATAAATTTATAGAAAGAATTTAGCTTATTTTCTTTATTGCAATCTTAAAATGATCAATCATTCAATAAATAAATAAATAAAAGTGTTCGAGTTTAAAAATTTAGTTAAGCTTCGAATTCATTTAATCAATATTAATATCAAAGCTGGAATAGAAAACAAAATCATTTCAATTAAGAAAAAGTAAAAGCCTTCACATCTAACAGTAATAAATTAGTCATTTTAGGGGTTTGTGGCATTCAAAATGGGGAAAATTTTAAATAAATTGAAATTAATTTGATGAACAGATACTTTTCTAATGGCATGATAATAAAAAAAGCACATCCTCATATTTCTAATTGCTTGAAATAGATAAAAGATATAGATAGATACCACTTAATTTATTCTTAAAATTAATGAAAATATAATTGGTCCTTTAAAAGTATACGTATTATTAAACGCAAGTATTATTTTAAAATCAAAATTTAGTTTTTAATAAAAACAAACTTTATTGATTGATTGACCACTTTATGGGGTTGGAATTATAAAGAAAAAATGATGTTTTAATTGAAAGCTAGAATAGATAAAAATGTAATAGATAATCAATAGTTAGTAGATGTAATCTAACCTTTTAGACATAGATAAATTTATTTATATTTTTATTCATTTTTAGTAGGAGTTAGTTAGTTAGTAAATAAATAAATAAATATATTGCTAACAGTTGATTGATTGATTAATACTCTTGATTAAATATTTTATTTAAATTTCATATACATATATATATATAAATAAACAGAGTTGTTTTTATAGTACAAAATAATTTATTTTTTGCAGGTTTAATAATAAAATGAGGGGATGAGTGTGTTATTTATTTTTTTATTTAATTAATGCTTAAATAGGTGATTGATTTTTTTATTATACTAATCCGTATAATAATTTTTAATAAGGCCATTTGTATTTTTTTCTTTTCTTTCTTGGTTTTTTTTCCTTTTTTGTTTTTGCTTTTTTTACTTTTTTGATTGAAACATGATAATTAATTGCAGTATATTGATTTATTGTTTAGAGGTTTGTTTATTTGTTAGTAATTTGTTATTCAGATTTTGTTAAATTATAAGGTCCTTCCCTTTGGTTCAGAAGACTATTTATGGGTGAATGAATGAATGATTATTTATTTTTATTTAAAAATATCTGATTTATTTAAGATGTTTTGTTTATATTTTAAGGATTTGTTTATATATTTTAAGGGTATTTTTGTCATATTTTGAGGAAATTTGAATAATAGTAATAATAATTTAAAGGTGTTTCAGCTATTTCAGTTCAGATTTTTTGTTGCAAAGATTTGTCTTAAGAAAACCAAGGATTTTGAAGGACTTCTTAAATTGTTGGTCTTTAAGAAGGGTCTTACTAGATCATATTGGTGATGAGTTATATCATTAAATACATATCTTGTTCGTTTTACTCAGTTGCCCAATGGTTCAGCATTCTTTAGAATTTTTCTTAGCTCCAGAATTCTTGGTACCTTTTTTCGAAGATGAGTTTGTAAAGAGGGTCGTTTTGAGTAGCTCCTCTGCAGCTGAAAGGACGAAGTTAGAATAAAACGGCAAAGAAGAGTGTGCCTAAATTAAATATGTCAGCTTTTTTCTCATCAAATCCAAGAACATTATCAATTTGTTCTTTGTTTTTGGCTTCGTTGAGAAAGGTTATGATCTCTGGGGGCTGGTAATCGGGGTTACGAATTTTCCAGTTTTAAAATAATGTTGAGCTATTGTGATTTTCATTGGAATACTCTCTTGCTGTTCCGAGATCGGCAAGCTTTGTAAAATATTAACCAGTTGTGTCGTCACAGAATATGAAAACATTATCTGCTTTGATATCGTTGTGGGTGTAGTTGGAGTTGTTATGGAGATAATTGAGGGCCGATGTGACTTCTAAAAGTATTCTTTTGGCGAATGACAAGCAGAACTGTTTGTGCTAAGAAACTTTAGCTAATAGTTAATGGAGATTGCATTCGGCTAATTCCATTTCGATTGCACAGCAAAAGCTGTTAGGCTCGATTTCAATGTTCTCATATAGTTAGAAAGCCTTGAGGATATGAGGATGATCCATTTTTTATAGGACATTCCATTCATCTTTTAGCATTTCACACATACATTTTTAAACAAATTAATCACATTTGTGATTGTGAGAAATGATAGAGGAATTTTGATCCTAACCAATTTAATTAATTTGGTTAGTTTATTTTAATTTGGGATGTAGTTATAATTTTAAAGCACGATGAAGAACTTAATTGTTTTCATCATGCAGAGAATAAACATAAGAAGAATTAGTCCTGCCAATCATCTTACTTTTTTCAAAGGAAAAATGGAGAGATTTATTGGTGTTTTAGGAAGGGTATTCAATGTATGAATTTATATGATCGTAATTAAGATTTAAAGAATTTGGAATATCAGCGTATGATTAAGGAATGATAAACTCATGGCTATTATTAGAGAAATTAATGAAATTTTAATTAGAGAGAGAAGAATAATTGAAGTGAATGTAGTTATTGTTATTTGTAATAGAATTAATATTATTTGTAATATTTATTGAATTATTGTTGTTATTTTAGCTATTTTCAATAGTAGCGATGTTACTCACATCAGTAATCGTTTTATTATTTTTAGTAGCAGTAATATTTTTTTTATTCACATAACTACTTGAATTCTAAGATTTGCATTCGATATTCTAAATATAATTGTTATTTTTTTTCAATTAATTAAATTTCTGAATATCGCAGCTGGTTTTATGTCTCCCACAACTGAGTTGTTTGTCCTCCTCCTCCTGCTGATTATTTTTCTTAGATTTCTTGTACGGCTTTGAAACATCTCTTGTTTCAAATTGCTGCAATAAACTAATTGAAAATGAAGGATTTTAGTAGAGGAACGAGGGATAAACTCGTGAATCTTAGTTATTCCCATTATTGATTGTGTCTAAAACATTCAAATAAGACTCACTTGGAGACTATCTCTTAGATTTCTTTTTCATAAAAGCGGGATTTTTATGCGTAGCTAGAAGGGGAAAGAAAATGAAAAAAAGTTTTAGTTTTTGGTATGCGAAAAGCTCGCGCTGCTGAGAAAGAGTAGGGTGGTGGGTTTGAGTAGTTTAAATTACTCTTTTTTACAAAAGTTTTTTATGAAGGTGGAATCCTTTGTTGATTATTATGTTTTACAGATTTTTTTATTATATTAGTTTGACCTTTTCTTGTTTTTAAAAGATCATCAAACAAGCAAGCACTAATAAAAAAAAAACAAGTACAAAAAATTTCTTAAATTACTAATAGATAAATTGATATACCTGCTATTTATTTTATCAAGTAAAATGTTAGAAAACACTAAAAGAATGCAATTTCATTCAATAGCATATTTGCTTGGGTATATTTTTGCATTAATTATTAAAAATCTCTTTTTTAATTTGCATATTTATTATTCATCCTTCCTTCTGGATTCTACTCATTCTAGATAAACCCACTCATTTCTTTATTTTTTAAAACTTGCCTGAAAAAAGAAAAAAAGAAATATAGATAAATAGTTTTTTTGATTGATTGGTTGATTGATTGCTTTGTATAAAGTCGCAATTAGAAATTTGTAAAGTTAATATGAAGTGTCAAGTAATTTATTTGAATAGATATATAGATATTGCTTTTAATAACGACCTTAAATTAATTCACTTTAAAAAATACACAAATCATTAACTCTTAACTGTATTTAAATTTCTTTTGACTCCTTCTAGAGCTTATTTATTCCTTCTAATTATAAATATTAAATAAAATATATTTGTTCTTGTTATCTTTAAAAATTAAATATGATTTTGCATGAATTCTTACAACAGTGTAGATAAAAAAACTTGCTCATTTATTCTTTTGTTTATTTATTACTTGAATAAAAATTGCAAATTTAAATTACAAAATAGAGGATTTTAGAAATTTAGTTAGCAATGATAATAATAAAATAATGTGCATAGATAGAAGTCTACTCGTAATTAAAACTGTAATTGATTAGCATTCACGTTCTACTAAAAAATTTATTTACTGAAATGAATAAAATTCACTCAAAACAGCACCAATTTAAAACAAATATAAGAAATTAGTAATACATGCTAAACTAAATGTCAAATCATAACATTTACCTCTATAAAAATTACCCTAAAGCTAATAGTTTGAATGTTGCAAAAAATAATGATTAAGTTGGATATATGCAACAAGTAATGAGTAAAATGTTATTAAATTAATTTATACTGCTTATTTGAATTTTGTTCAAAATTAGTAAATTTGGTTATTGGTTAGTTTGTTGGGGGTAGGTAATTAAATTCATATATTCATTTGTTGAATAGTAAGTTCGAGAATTAGAAATTATGTTTTTGTTCAAAATAAAATAAATAATGTTTTTTTTACTATTGAGCAATAATCGAAGCAAAAAAAAAAAAATGTTTGGCTGCATCGTTAATAATGTTCCAATTATCATATAGACAATTAAATAAATAAAATAGCTTGTTAAAAAGTAATAGCTTCTATTAAATCTCACAAACAAACTCATTGATTTATTCATTTACACATATTTATTTATTTATCTATCTATCTATTAATTAATTAATTAATTGATTGATTGATTTAATTGGTGTATTTATTTATAAATTTCTTGAATAATTCAAATTCTTCTATCTTTATGTATTTATTTATCATCTTCTCTCCCCACTCTACTTCAATATTATACAAATATCTATACTGACTGACTGAAACAAAAACAGATAAGAAATAAAAAAATAAATCATCATTCTCAAAATAGCTTAGGCGTTTATAATTTTTCTGCTCATACTTTATAAATATTTTTTATTTTAGAAAATGAATGAATAGCCAGCATTTATTTATTTTTTTAAATTTTGATCTTTATCAAAAGCATTTAGTTAATATTTAACTTATTTGATCTCCATTTGCCTATTTTTATCTTGCTAAGCTTTTATTTAAAGAATTAAAAGTCATGATTTTGTTAATCTTAATTAATATCATCATCATCAACTAATAAATCAAAGTATCTACGCAATTCTTATAGCAAATTTTTTAATATTTTTATCTATCTCTATTTTTAAATATCCAAATTATAAAATGAATCGGATCATATATTAGTCAATTTCAATTCATCACATTTCTTTTTAAATTAAAGGACTTAATATTAACTAACCTGATTCAGTTCATAAGATCCATCTTATTTTTCACTTTGCACGTTAAAAATAATTTAAAATATCTGATTCTAAAAATAGTTCGAAATACCTAACAAGAATATAGAAAAGTGAGTTATGATCAAGTTAGGATTTTATTAGACACTAATACTGATAATTATTTTAGTGCTTTTTATAGTTTCAAAGGAAGACACTTTAGGTTAAATATTGTTTCTACTTTTGAAAACTAACTCGGTTATAATAAATTCTTCTCCTCGCCAGGTTATTCCTCTGCCTCATTAATTAGAATTGTTATAGCATCTACTAGCTACAAATTACTTATTCTTAATTACTTTTTATTTGTACCCTTGTTATTTAATTTGTTTGCTCTTTTCTTATCTATATATTTAGCTTGCTTAATTAATTAATTAATAAAATAACCTTTTTTTTTAATTAGCTTGCTAAGTAGGTAGGTAGCTAAATAATTTAAAAATCTCCTGTTCTAATTAATTAATCTACTATTAAGTCTAAATATTAATGTTTTATTTAATAAATTTATTAATCTACCCTTTGACTCATATTCAACTTAATTTTAAAACCTTCTTATTAATTTCTTATAATTTATTAGCATATTTATATAAAGTGCTTAATTTAAAAGGACCTTTCAGTTTGTAAAGATTTATAAATAAATAATTTTAATAGCCAAAACAATAAAAGAAAATTTATAATTCATGGATAGTTAATAAAAGTAAATCTAAATGGAACTGGAGAATGACAGCTTTTCTCAAACACAGACAATATCTGACAAATTTAATAGTTAAATAAAGCAATCTGTCTATTATATCAAAGCTTTGTAAAAACAAAAAGATTCAATTTAAAAATACTTCCAAGATCTGCTCAGCGATACTAGCTTGCTCACTTTAGAAACAAAAATAAATTTACAAATGTAACAAAAATGGTTCAACAAATTCTTTGATGGTTTTTGTTTAAATGACGATGATTAAATTCAACAACACATGAATCTCAAAGAAAACATCTTCAACTAGTACTCAAATTTTCTGAAAGACTTTAAATGCTCTTTTTATACAATTTTCATAAAAGATCTTAAATATTTACCTGATATTGAATATTTCTACGATTCTAACTCTAAAATTGAAACACAACATAATAATTAGGACTAAATCGCTTACGAATACGATAGTCTTAAATTTATTATTGCTATAAGTCATCTCGTTCTTTATATTTATTACTATTTTTTACACAAACATAAAATGATCTATCTGACTAACGAAATGTTTAATGCTCAGCCTAAATTAATTGATATTGCTTCCATTTCTCATATTGACTATATCATTTACTTCTACGAAAGTAATACGAATTTTTCATTTATAATCTATCAATCTCTTGTTCTTCTTTTTATAAATTTGATAGACAGATTGCTAATAAAAATATAAAACATAACATTCAAATAATTCAAATAAAATCTTTTATTTAGATTTTTTTAATTTTGCAATAAATTAGATTACAGCGAAAATGCTTTCTAGGAAGAAGGTGAGAGTCTCGAAGATAGCTTCAAACTAGAGATAGTCGACTATGACATGGAAATTGACCAGTTTGATAATTTTTTGGAAACAATTAAGCTAATTTCTGAAGTCGATGAAGATATAATTAAATTTATTCCTAAAATAGAAGATTTATATGGCTTTTTCTTAGCTAAGCAGCAGACCATTTAACTGTGGAAAGAAAACAACCGAAAGAAGTAACAGCTGGAAAACATGTTTTATGATGTTGTTGAAACTTCTATTTTAAGCATGTCAATACATAATAATAAATACATTGATAATAAAAACTTCAATTAGTTTTATTTACATCCTTATATTATTATAAATAATCTTGCTTTCAATCATTTTGTTTCACCCACAAGGATAGTGCAAGAAAATATGAAAGAAAACATTCCATTTTTTGACACCTTGTATTCTATTATTTTAGCTTAGTTCAGAAAGATATTCTTAAAAAATTGCTTTATTTCTAATGACTCTTCAAAGCAATCAAATAAAGATAAAACCTCAATCCAAGCTACAGAAGAAATTAAAATATCTCTAAAGCAAAGTAAAAAATCTACAAGCAAAGAGCCATAAACCCGCTAGCAGCGCATGGAACTATAAAAATGTCTGAATTTAATACAAGAAACAATTTTAGCAACTAAATCATCTGTGCACAGCTTTAGCAAGCTAGCAGAATAAATTTTCTTAAATATAACATGAAAAATTAACTTAAAAACAATAAAATAAATCTGTAAAACTAAAATAATTTATTTAACTCAACTAATAAATTAAACCTGCTTATTTTATAAAAACACTTCAGTAAATAAAATATGTAGATGCATGCATATTAACTTTTATCTCAAACATTTTTATTTTTTTACATTATACTGATTAAAATAACTTCATCAAAATAAATTTATTTTTATTTTAAGATTGATTAACTTTGCAAAATTTCAAAAATATTTCTTTTTTGTAGGACTCTCATGGCTGATTGGGAGATCTTTAAACAGTCCGCTTTGTGTTTTTTTATGATTTGGACAAAGAGAGCAAGTTGCTTTATTAATTGCTATTTATTCTTTCAGTGGAAGATTTTCAGGAGCAAATTCTTTATTTAAAGATTTAACTTGGCTTACTAGCAATATAGAAGACTATTGCAAAGGAGGAGCTCCTACTTAAGATTTTTCTAGCACAACTTAGTTTTTTATGCTGTTGAATTGAGGAAATTTCTTTTGAAGTTCTTCCAAAATATGCTTTTAATCTGAACATTATTAAGTTGCTACATTTGAGTTTTCACATTATCCTTATTTACTATCGCTCTATTAAACTGTTATTTGCTATGAGACAGAAGGCTAAACTCTTGAAATAGAAGGAGGACGATTCTTTAAAGTAGGAAAACGATTCAAAACCTCTTCAGGGACATTGTCTTAATTGTACCTTGACATCTTATAATTAGTTTTATTGATCTAAATGCTATTGTTTTTTGATAAAATCAAATAAATTTATAGTTATTATTAATATTATCAATAATAAGCTTAATCAAATGAAATACCACACTTTTATCAATAAAAATTAATTGCTTAAATATTTATTACTTTAAATTAAAAACCAGTAATAAACAAACAAACAAACAAATTCAAAGTACAAAATTTCTTAACGACTATAAAATTGTAAAATTTTAATAAAATTAATATATGTAATACATATTTTATATTTGATTTATATTGTTTTTTTAAAGAAAAATAGGTTTAAAATGATTTTATATTTTATTGTTAGCTCTTATATAAAATTTAAAAGTATATTTCCAATAATTATATTTATTCTATTCTTGCTTATTATTGTTTTGTTTTTAATATTTATTAATCTTTATTCAAATAAATCAAAGACAATGTAAGAATTTCAGTATAAATTGCAGTAGAAATTAGTCTTAGTTTTTATTTGGAAGCTCATTTCAACTGAAAGATTTGAATCCTAATCAATATTAAATATTTTTTACATTCATTTTTATTTTGAAATGATAACTAAGAAAAGACAAGCTTATTCCAACTTTTTATAACTTTGTTAAAATAGTTTATTCTATTTCTTATTTATCACTTATTTATTTATCACCATAAGAAATTTATTTTAAATACAACTAATCTTTTTGATTTAAGACACTTGATTTTTATTTACAATTTTTATGATTTATTCATTTAGTTTTCACTTTTATTATAAATTTAGCATAAATTGCTTAAGAAAATTAAATAGAATAAATATTTAAATTAATAAAAAAGAATAATTCAAATCAAAAATTATAAAATAGATGAAAAGATTTTTACTAAAGATCAAGTGATAACTTTAAAACTTTAGTGTAATTTGGTAAAGCAGGACCTAAGCTTAATTCATCGTTTAAACTAATTTAAGAAAGGCAAAGCGGCTCGAGTGGGCGAGTCGGAGGGTCTTAGCATTAGCAATATTAAAGGGGGTTCGAATCCTATACCACCCCCTTGGAAAAATTCAATGAAAATACGAATGTTGTACCCAGCTAGTGGAATTTCAATACCAGGATTATAAATATATGTAGATTTAGGCTATATATTTATTTATTTATTTTATATGACTTTTATTAAAATTATGTTACCTTTATATTGTTATTAAATGAAATTTTTGAATTTTTCACTTTATTTAATATATGTTTTTTTTTTTTCTTTTATTTTATAAGAATTAAAATGGTTTGTTGGTATTACAAGGTTTTTCTGTATTTTTATTGAGATAAATATCTTAGGTTTATATAATGTATAGTGGAAATAGTACTCTTTTATTTAAGATATCTCCTTCTCTCTCTCAAAAAGAAAAAGAAACCAGAGAAACTTAAAAATAGCTGATTAAAAATCATAAATTTATTCTTTTACTTTTTCTAAAAGTTTAATTAAATTTTTACTTACTTTTGATTAAATTTCTGATGATTAAAGTAATTAGAAATGTTCTGATCGATCAGAATAATTTAATTTTTATTATACATATTAATTTTTTTGTGACTATTTTATTTAATTAAAGAAAATATTTCAAAGATAATTAATTAATCATATTAAGTATTAAGGTAATTCAAATTTGATAAACAGCAAAAAATGAGCACTAAAAATATTAAAAAAAATAAAGTAACAAAGCTGAAAAATAATTTTGATAAATTAGAAGATGTAATAAATATACTATTTTTATTTTTTATGAAAATTTATAATTTTATAAATAAAGTTAATCAATTCTTCATCTTCTCTTCAAAATCATACTTCTCTCTTAATCAGTCTAAGGTAAGTAAATCAATATTTATCCAAACTTTTATATCATAAAAATGTATTATTTATTTATTTTACTGTTAATATTTTTTCCTTATTTTTAAAAGATATTTAAAGATTTCAGATTTAGATGCTTCATAGTTGGCTTCTGTTTTAGCAAATTGCCTTAATTTGTCAACTTTAAAACTAGAACTTCCGTAAAAATAGTTTATTGCTTAAATTAATTTAATTGCAAATATAATTTAAAGAATTTACTCTTATTCAAATATTTTAAATTGTTAATTTTTTATAACTCTAGCATTTCTTTGTATTTATTTTGAAAGTTATTTTAAAATTTTAAAAATATTAAAATCAATCAAGGGGTAATTAAATAGGGCAAAATGGTGTATCTGACTTAGGTTTATCTTTAACAAAATGCACCAATTTATAAAATTTGGTAGTTAAACTTAAGTAGAAAATTTAATTTTATTTAAATTATGTTAATGAAGGATTAAAGATATCTAATTTGATATGTTAAATAAATAAATATCAGTTTCTTTGTTTTTTTTGATATTTATTTAGGATATTTCTATTTATTTTTAATAATAAGCAAAATATATTATTGTTTCATTTATATATAAAGCTAGAATCCAATTGGTTCAAAAGGCATAGAAGGATTTATGTCTGCACTCGCATAATGCAGTAATCTCTCAACTTTAGAACTTTATCTAGCGTAAATTTAATGCTCTGTTTTAAACACATTTATTAAAAGATAGATAGCAACAAAAAAATATAAATAAAATAGTCAAAATATTAATAAAATCTTTCTAATTAGTTTATTACTTAATTAATTAATTAATTGATTAAAAAAAATATCTTTTTAAATTAATTATCATCTCATCTATCTCATTTGATTTAATTTATTTGTATCATTTTTAAAATATTTTTATATTATTTATTGAATTTAAAGTGAGAATCAAATCAATGGCCAAGATTCTTAATTTTTAGGTTCTTGTTTGGCTAATTTCTAGAATCTTTAAAGTTTAAAGCTTAATTTAAAGTAAAATTATCATTTTATTAAGATCATTTTTTCTTCATTTAGTTTACTGTTTGTTAGTAAAAAATATTTTTCTTTCTAAATTAAATGCATTTTATTGTTTCTTATTTTCTAAAAAAATATATTATTTTTTATCAAAAGCGCAAACTAAATTGGCAATGAGGGTGCTTTGAATTTAGGATTAGGTTTAACAAAGTGCATCTAACTCTTAAATTTAGACCTTAAACTTAAGTATTTATTTATTTTTGTTTATATTTTTATTATTTGAATTAAAATTAGCTTATATTTTCATTATTATTTTACCAATAAAAAGTAAAATATAGATAGATAGCTATTTATTTAATATCACTTACTTACTTTCTTTTTTATAAGATTATCATATTTTCATACTAATATAAGCATCATTACTTTTCCTTTTGTCTAATTTATTCATTCATTCATTGACTTATTTTTGATTTTTTTGATCTAAAATATTAATAGATATAATAAAATTGATGATTAAGGATTAATAGATTTAAGTAACTCTTTAACGAACTGTTCTAAATTAACAAAACTTACAATTGAACTTAAGTAAATAATTTAAATAATATATTAATTATTAAATTCATAAACCTTAAATATTTTAAATGTGTATTTAAAAAGTTTTACTATCTTTAAAAAATAAAATCAAAATTAATTTTTATCCTTTAAAAATAATAATAAATAAATAAATTAGTAAGTAAGTAAGTAAGTAAGGTATATTAAAAAATTCTTAAATAATCTTAAAACATTTAAAAAGCAATCAATGCAAAAATAAAAATAGAAATAGAAATACTAAAAAACAACAATAAACAGACAGATCTATAAAGTTTTTTTATTTATTTATTATTTCTATATTAATTTTTCTTTTTTAGCTTCTATAAATAAATCAATTTATTATAAAAAGTCAAAACTATATTGGAAATAAAGGTTAATCTTGTTTAGGTTCAGCTTTAGCACACTGCAAAAACCTTACTAACATTAAACTTAACTTTTTGTAATTTTTTCATATTTTTCTTTTTATTAGTGATCCAAATATTATTTAGATTAATTAATTAATTGGTTTTTTGTTAAAAATCTATTAGTCTCTTCTTTATTGTGCCTGATTGATTATTAACATTTATTTCATATTAATAATGTTTATTTTTTAGTTCAATTTAATTACTTAAAATATTTTGATGGATATTTACAATCTGAAACTTTTTAATTAAATTTTTAATATATTAAAAGCTTGAATTAAATAGGAGGTGATTGGTTATCTGAATTAGGTTCTGGTTTAGCTAAATGTGTTAACCTATCAAATTTATAAATTAATGTTTCGTAAAATAATTGATTTTTATTTGCTTCAATTATTTAATTTAAAGTTTAATAAATCTCTCTAAAAAGAAAGCAATATTATTATTTAATTTTTTTTCTCACCAAATTTATCTGATTTCTTTTTCTGTATGAAATCTTAACAGTAGAAATTCATTAGAAAACAACGAGGGTATTTCTTCATTTATGACTTCTTTAATGGGATGTTCCAATCTATCGACTTTACATATTGAGCTTGCGTAAAAATTCATTAATTAGTTTTTGTCTATATTTTAGAGGGCTTGCTTTTAGCTCTAGCATTTGATAAATTTGTTTTGATTGGTGAATATTTGATTAACTTTTTAAATGAAAATAATTTTTTTTCAATTCTTTAATTATTATAAATGCTAGCAATTTATTTATTTAGATAGTTAGTTAGTTAGGTAATTCTAATTTATTAATTAATTAAAAGGTTCTGCTCCTTTGACGAGTTGCAATTTCACAAAAAGCTTTATAAAATAAAGAAATTAGTGTAATATTAAATGTGGTGTTGATCTTTTTTCTAAAATTTCTTTATATTTAAATTTAATGGAAAGAAATAAAATTTAGTACCAATTCTGTTTTTGTGTGTATTACAAAAATAATATTTTTTATTTAATTTCATAAAACATATTAACTTCATTAGCAAAAAACTCTTTTTATTTTTATGAACAATCTTAAATATTCTATTTAATATTTATTTATTAAATTATTTAGATAAAAATAAATAAAGATATTTTTTTTAGTATTAAATTAAAAAGTTTAAATTTTTTTCAAAAAATAAAATTAATTTTCAAATAATTAATTAAGAAAATGAAAAAAAAAAAAACTATCGATTGTTTTATTAAGGTAGGTCTAACTGGAAATTTTAAATTAATTTAATTATAGAAAATAATTTTAATTTTTTTTTTAATTTGATAAAAATTTTTAAAATATGTAAAATGTGCCCCTCCTAGTAAAACATTTGGATAACTAATTATTTATATGTTAGATTTCTTTTGAATGCTGTATAATAATTGTTTTGATTGTAAAAAATTGTTGGGGTGTTCAATATCTAAAAAATCAGAAGCAAGAACATATCAAAAAATAGTTGATCAAAACTTACAAATATTTTAAAATCCTATTAAAAATAGTTTGTAGCTCTTTTATAGAGTGAAAAATCACCAAATCAACCTCTAAATTTTTATTTATTCTTTATTTGTGTTGAAAAATTCAACACCATGGTTGAAAAACCTTGGTAGAATTTAGATAGTGCTTTTTATTGAAATTTGATTCATTTATTTTTCGTTAAATTGAGAGTACAAAATATTATATAATCAAACATATTATTTTCAATTTGTCAAATATTTAATATTTATTCATCCTTATTCATCACTTGTCTATCAGTAGAAATTTATATCATAGACAACTAATCTTTTTGATTTAAGACAGTTACTTTTTACTTTCAATTTTGATAATTCATTGATTTAGTTATAACTTTTATATAATTTTAAATCAAAATAAATTACTAAAAAAAAGCCTATCTATAAAAAAAAAGTAAAATAAATCAAATAAATAGCTAATAAAAAAGTTAGAAGAACAATATTGTTTTAAATTCATTTTTATAAACAGAAATATAATAATCCAAAACAAAAAATTGTTTTTACCCTAGTTTAAGTTTCAAATTTGAGAGATTCGTGCAATTTGCTAAATTAAAACATAAGCTTGATGCTCCAATTTCACCAATTTCGTTTCCGCTTTTTAAATATTGAAGAAAAAATATTCAATTAATAAGTTATTTAGAAAGAGAAAATGAAGAAAAACTTTGAAATTATAAGAAATGAATTAAAATAAATATAATAAAAGCAAATGTCGCTGAAAATAAAAATGAATAAAATTAAGAAAGATTGAAAATGAAATAAAAACTACAACAAAAAGTAAGTAAAAGATAAAGAAAAATTAATAAACAAATTAAAAGAATTTAATAGCTTTAAATTCATTTTTATAAATAAAAATATCATAATCCCAAACTAATAATCTATTTTTACCCAAGATTAAGTGTCAAATTTGAGAGATGAGTGCAATTTACTAAAGCAGAACTTAAACCTGATGCACCAATTGCACCGATTTTATTGGAACTTTTTAAATATATATTTAATATGTTATTTAGTAGGAAAAAATAAATGAAGAAAAACGACGTAATAGTAAGAAATGAATTAATAAATAATTTATAAACAAAAATTTTGAAAATAAAAAAATTAGTAAAAATTAAGAAAGACACAAAAAGAAAAAAAAACTACAAATAAATCTAATAAAAATTAATAAATAAATAAATTAAAATAGCTTAATTATTTTAAATTCAATTTTATAGATAAAAATATCATAAATTAAAAGAAATAAACTAACTGTTTTTACAGAAGATCAATATTCAAATTTGAGAGATTAATGCAATTTGCTAAACCAGCACCTAAGCCTGATGCACCGATTGCACCAATTTTATTTCCACTTATTAATAATGCAACTTATAAGTTATTTAGTAGGAAAAAATAAAGGAAAATATGGAATAACAAGAAATAAATTAATAAATATAAAAATAAATGAGTAAAATTAAGAAAGATAGAAGAAAGAAGAAAAAAAACTTCTGCAAAAAAAATAAGAAAAAAGATAAATAAATAAATACTCAAATTAAAAGGGCTTTATTTTTTTTAAATTAATTTTTATAAATAAAAATAACACAACCCAAAACAAAGAAACTGTTTTTACCCAAGATGAAGTGTGAAATTTGAGAGATTAGTGCAATTTGCTAAAGCAGACCCTAAGTCTGATGCACCAATTGCAGTAATTTAACTGTAACTTTAAATATTTAAGGAAAAAATAAATAAAAAATATGTAATAATAAGAAATAAATTAATATATAAATAAACTAAATAAAAGCAAATATTGAAAACAAAAAAATTAGTGAAATTAATTAAGAAAGATAGAAGAAAAAAAACACCAAAAATATAATAAAAAAGAAAGAAAGAAAAAGTATATTTAACAAAAAGCTAATACACAAACTAAATCAGCTTTATTGCTTTCAATTAATTTTTATAAGTAAAAATATCACAATCCAAAACAAACAAATAAACTGTTTTACCCAAGAATAAGTGCTAAGTTTGAGAGATTAGTATAATTTGCTAAAGCAGGACCTAAGCGTGATACACCTTAATCCCCAATTTTACTGTAACTTTAAATATTGAAGGAAAAGAATATAATTAATAAGTTATTTAGAAGGGAAAAATGAAGAAAAAATATGAAGTAATAAGAAATAAATAAATAATAAAAGCCAATTTAGAAAATAAAAAGATGAGTGAAATTAACAAAAATAGAAGAAGAAAAAAAAACACAAGTACAATAAGAAAAAAAAAGATAAATAAATCTTACAAAAGGCTGATATGAAAAATGAATGTAAGAGAGAGCCAAATAGCTTTAAATGCAATTTTATAAATAAAAATATCTCAACCCAAGACAATTAAACTGTTTTTATCAAGTAAAAGTGTCAGAAGGAAAAAATGTATAAAAAATGAATAATGAATTTAAAAAAATAGTGAAAATAAAATTAAAATAATTAAAAAGACATTTTTTTATTAAATAAATTGAAAAAATAAATATGGATGATAAATTATATTAGAAAAATAATATTTTAAATAAACTGAAAGTTAAATATATAGAAAGTATTAGTAATAATATTTATAAATCAAATATACTTCAGATTAAGATCGATAATCTAATTTGATTTGTCAGAAGACTTTATAAACTTTTTATGTTAGTAAAAATAAATTTAAAGTATATTGTAAAAAAATAAATAATTACTTCTTCTAATCCATAGAAATATTTTATCTCTTATATCATTTATTTATTTTCAAAATTATTCAATGGCAATTTATGTAAATTTAATTAATTAATAAGAAGTGGAAAAAGAACAAATAAATTACATGAATTTATAAATTTGAATTTAATAATAGGAATAACAAAAAAGCTAGTGTATTATAGTGTAGTTTAGCATTTCATTATTAAATCTTAATATTTCTATTTAAAATGTATATTTAAAAATATAGTAGTAAATAGAGATTCGATATAAAAGATAATTAAAATGCGAACTCACTTGAATAAAATAAATTTTTGAAGTATTTATGAGTATTTTTGTAATTAATTAATTAGATTTATTTAAATATTTTTTAAAATCTTCAATTAATTTTTGAATTCTATTATAAAATTATTTATTTATTTTTACTTAAATTATATTCAAACACATTAGCCATTCAAAAAAATAGTGATCTCAATTCACTAGATTTTTGAATGGCATTTGGCTATTTAATTATATTAAGTTATCATCTTTTTTAATATAAATTCATTTTCTCATTTCTGATTATTTTTAAATCCTTTAGTTTAACTCAAAAAATTAATTTTTAGATTTTTAATCCATGTTCATCATTAATTAAGAATAATATTAAAATAATTAATTTAAAATATTTCTTGATAAGTAAAGCTAATGGAAAATAATATGCTGATTTATAAGATTTAATTTTTAGATTTATTATTTTTGAAGATGTTAAAGGAGACATCAAAATAATTTAATATCATTCATTTATTTTTTATATAAATATTTATATCTTTAATTTATTTAAAATAAACTAATATTTTTTTTATTAATAAATAAATAAATACAAATATTACAAAAACAAACTTACTTTTTACTGATTTTTTGTCTTAATAAAAATAAATTTTCAACATTTTACAACCTGGTGTTAAACGACTTGTTTTAAAGTATGAAAATTTAGATAAAATACATACAAATAATAATATTTTACTAATTTAATAATATCTAATCTAAATTAATGAGGGTTAGTTAACTAATAGTATGTAAATAAATGATGAAATAAATATTTATATTAGTTTGTTTATTTTCATTATATATTTTGGGAAAGTAAATAAAAATAGTATTTTAAATATAATATAATTCTATAAAATATATATTAATCAATGTAAATATAAATAGCAAATTGATAAATTAGATCGATTGATTTAAAAAATATCAAAGCATAATCTATTAATTGATAAGGCTGATTAAAAATACTCGCAATTTTAAATTAAAGAGTATTTCTTTAAAATAGAACTAGCAATTAATATAAATATAAATAGGTACATGATTAATTAGATGTAAAAAATTAATAAGGTAGATCAAAAATACTCAGAGAGAGTAAGTAGGATTATAATTTTTGGATTTAAATGGTTATTATAAAATTAATCTTTATTTATCTGTCTATCTATTCTTATTATAGTGTTTATTTATTTATTTTTAAGTATGAATTAAATATTCTATTTTTTAAATATCTATTTTTTTAGCAATTAATTAAATTATTGAATTTTTTTTATTTTTAAAAATTAATTTGAGAAGATATTTCTAAATTTAATATTTGATTATTCAAAATTTATTTTAAAATTGTATTTAGTTAATTATTAATTAATATTTATTTTTTCATTGAGTTGAGTGACTTATTTGTTTGTTTGTTTATTTATTTATTATTTTTAATTAAAATTTTGTTTTTTTTTCATTTTTAGATCATATTATTAACAATTTCTTCAACTAGCTCCTCAAAAACTAAATCAGCAAGTTCCATGACTACTTCTGCTTTTTCGTCTTCATATAATTACCACTTGTATTCGTTTTCAAAAATCTAAAAAAAAAAATGATTTGTTTTTTAGATAATATTTAATTTAAAGTAATTTATTTACCTCTGTCAATAGCATTTTAGATAGTCTCTCTTCTCTTACTTGAGCTAGGTATTCGTTTTGGGGAGTTAAATTTTCTAGAAGTACACTTAGAGGTGGAGGATTTCCTTTTTCGTCTTCTAATGGGATGTATTTTTGCACCTCATCTTCGTTAACAAGACCACATAAGTAAGAGCCCCATTCCAGAACTCTTGCTTTTGATTTTTCTAAGATGAAATTTAAGTTTTTGGATGTGGCTTTTCCTAAGATGAGATTTTTCTCAGACTTAGTCCATGAGTAAGGAGGTCCACCCAAAGTATAATAAGGTCTGAAAATATTTAAAGCTTCATTAAATGTATCGAAAATGGCTTTGTTGTGAATGTGCTCGAATTCCTTAATAATCTGTTCTTTCTCTGTTTCTCCATTTCCCTAAAAAGTTAATTTTTCAAAAATTAATTAATTACAATTAATTGAAATAATTTTTACAATAATATTTTGTTCAAATTCAATGAAGAGCTCTTCACTGAGTACGAAGGGAAGTGTGTTATAGTCATCCATATTATTGTTATTTCCTTCGTCAGAGCAAGAGCTATCAACAAATGAATCATAACCATGAATCAGCTTTAGACGCTTAGAGGGAGCAAAACCAAATGGAGTGTTCAAGTTGTCTAGGAAATCATCCATATATCTCTCTTTAAATTTTATATTAATTTATTAGATTCAATAGCTTTAAATATTTTTTTTACCTGTAACATAACTGAAAAGTCTATCAATGTAATCAGTTATTATTTTTAAATTAGTGGGTATACCAAAGCTATCACTTTTATCTTAAGCAAATAACTTTTAAAGTTGTTCCTGTATTCTAGAATCTATTTAATTAAATGTTCTCCATCTATCTTGCATTTCTGCTAACATTTCATTGCGTTCCTATTATTATTTTATTTTTAGCATTAATTTTATATTCTAAAAAGTTATTCTTTAAGATGAACGAACTTAAGGATTAAAACAAATTATTTTTTTACATTTTTTTAATTTATTTAAATTCTCTATTTTAATTCAATTTATTTTTTTTAAGCAGTAAAAATTTTATTTAAATTAAAGTTGAAATAAATTTAATTAAAAGAAAAAAAATTTTTAATGTTTATTGAATAAAATTGAAGGAATTGAGAGAAGAAAAAGAAATGTAGTTTTTTTTGTTAGTTTAAAAAATCCTTTCAATAACCAAGTGCAATAATAGCAGTAAATATAAATTAAAGTTATCTCTTTCTTTATTTTTTTTTAAGTAATATTTTAGTTAATTAAATCTGAAATTACCATGAACTCTGCTGTTGGGGAATAAAATTGTTGTAAGGCAGTATGCTTTTCACTGTCTTCATTGAATCTGAGCTCATCCATTTCATCACCTTCGCTGTTGGACTCTTTTACTGAGCTAGTTGCATCTCTTGGTGATTTTTTAGAAGGTGAGCCTTTAGTTTGATCTTCTGAAGATATTTAGTCTTCTTTTAATGCAGCTCCTGCTGATTAAAATTGGTGGTGCTCTTTTGAAGTATCAGAAAGAGGAGAGAAAGGGAATGAAGCATCTTCGAATCTGGGAGAGGTTTTCAAACATTTAGCACTTTGGCTTCCATCCCTTTTAGGGAATACAATTTTTTCGTTAATTAAACGATCGAAATTTTATTACTAATGTCCTAATGACTCATTAGAGCTACTGAGAGTAGGTATTTTTAAATTTTAAGACTCGCCATTTGTGTTATTATGGGAACTTTCAAGATCATTATAATCAAGAACCAATTTAACTCCTTAACCAGGCAAAACTTCTTTATGAGAAGAAGGAGATTTCTTATGAGGAGTTTCTCCTTGAGACTCGGTTTATTTTGCTTAGCTTGGAGAAACATCTTTGTAATGCAATTTTTTATCTTTATCAACAGCTCCTTCAGTGCTAACGTACTCATCATCTTCATTATTGTTATCATCCTCTTCGTTATCATCATTATCACCATCTGCATATCTCTTATTGTATTTTTTAGAGATTTAGCTCTTTTTAGATTTTTTATCTTGTGCTGACTTAGATTCTTCGTTTTCTCCTTCAGCTTTTTCTTTAACTTCAAATTTATCAATGATTTTAATATTATTCTTGCTTGTTGGTGTAGCAACTTCCTTTAAGAAACACTTCAAAGCTTAGCAACTAGAAAGATTATCACTGTAGGTGTCAGAATCTGATCTATTTGAAGCACCTTCTTACTCAAACTTCCTCCTGAAAAGATGTTCCTCCTCAGAAGCAAAGCTGCTTCTGGAGTCGAATTTTGTTGGATTGCTTTTGAATCTTTAAGCTAATTGGATGTCTCTCTATGTTTTTTTGATGCTCTCCATAGCCTTTAGCAATCCTCTCTCCAGAGCTTTACGAGTTTAATGAATTTCTTCCTTCTCCTTCTTGACCCAAGTCTCAAGTTCAATCTTCTTATTGTCATAAGTTCTAGGAGAGACGTGGTTCTCACTAAGCATTTAGTTCATTGCATGCATCTGTAATAATTAATATTAAAATTATTAATAAATCAATTTAAATTACAAAAAATAAAAATTAATTTATTTTTGTTTGACATTAATTGTCGACTAAATTAAAAAACATTTATTTTAATTCATTTATTGAAAATATTTTTTTATAAGAAAAATTACCTATGATTTGTGTCTCATTTCCAAAGCTTATTCTCTTAGTTTTAGAATTTCATCTATGTTGTCTTCGCTCATGATTTGTTTTAGCTTTTTTTCAGTAAATTCTTTAAAAGAATCTTTGTCAAAAATAGAACTGGTGCTATTGTTGTTTATTTTATCATTATTATTAGAATGAGGGTGTCCTTAGGAAGATTCGAAGTATTCATTTTTCATTTCTTACTATAGCTCCTTGTTAATATTTCTAGAAGATCCTTTACGACTACTACCCTTTGAGCTAAGATTCTTAGAATTAATTTTATCTTTTTTTTCCTAGATTTATTCTTGCAACAAAAGAGCATATGTATAGAGCTTATTTAATTCTTCTTCTTTAGGAGAAACTGCTTCTAAACTTTTATTCTCATCACTTTATACTGACAATGTATTTCTTAACCCAAGTCTTTAATCTTTTGGTGAGTGGAATTGCTTTAAAATAATTTAAACAATGTTAAAGCAATATTGATATTTCTTTTTTAATTACTTTAGATCTTCTCATTTAATTAAATGATCTTTCTGACTGAGCTTCAGAATTAAAAGAGTGAGATTTTTCTCTTTTACCTGAGTTATTCTTTGATCCTGCTGATGGTCTTTCAACACTTTTGGTCAAATTTAAAGGAGTTTTTGTTTGGTAGTCATCAGTAATGCTAAAAATTATAAAAATTAAATTAAAAATATATCAAATTATTTATTTATCTATTTTTTACTTGATATTCAAATTGTTGTTTGCGTTGGGAGTATCAACTTATTAGTTTTTGTTCTCCTCTTAATTTTTATATGAATTACTTTCGTTATTATTATTGACTGTTGTCTTTTTTTAGTTTTCAGAAATTACCTGATTTTATTTCTTTTATTCTTCTTCTTCAATTACTTAGATATCAATTTATAACTAATTGCTATTTTTAATGTTTTTTTTTGTTTACTCTTGCTAAGGGTTTTATATTGCTTACTATTATGGTGATTATTGTAGTTGTTATTCTTGTTGTTATTATTATTATTATTATTATTATACTTATTATAGTTATTATATTTATTGCTGTTGTTATACATCCTATTCTAGCTATTATTGATCTTCTTCCTCTTGTTGTTATTATAAATAGTGAGTATTCTCTTCTTCAAATTAATCATGATAATTTAGGTCCTTTTCTTTTGAAAGATACATTACAGAAAAAATTAAATTATATAAAAAAGTAATTTTTAAATAAATTAAGCAACTAAATAAATAAAGATTAAAGAACAAAATAAAGTACATTCCATAGGGTCGTATTATGGTTGAGGGAAGTTTCTAAATACAGCTTCTATTTGCTCAATAGAGAAATTTTGGCTATCATCTTCATTGTCGTCTATGCAGAGTAGCAATCTGTCCCTATTGAGTGGAGTGAGTTCTTAAAGAATCTAAATAATTAAGTCTCTTTAGTTAGGAGCATTAGATGATGTCAAAGCGTTTATTTTCTACTGAACAGTATTCCAGTTTTCTAAATCTTCCTCAGACATCACATTCATTAAATATTCAAATTATTATTAAGCTTAAAATTAATCGAATTCTTCTTAATCCATATTCTCATAATCTTCCTCCGTGTTAATTGGTTAAATTTATCCTTTCTTTTCAGACTTGCTTTAGTTCAAATATTTACCACCTTTATTTAAATATAATAAAATTTTTAAATTAGTTAGTAAATTAATTTAAACATTTCTAAAAAATATTCAAAAAATCTTAAATTGATATTTATAAACCTAAATTTAAGATTTAAAATCAAGCATTTTAAATGAATAGAAATAATTTAAATTAAAAATTTTATATTTTAAATTATAACTGTTTAATTTAATGATTTAAATTATTTGAAAGATCTTAAAATTTTTGTTTTAGTTTTTTGTTCATATTGAAATAATTATCAAAAATGAATGATATAATCAAATTTTATATTTTATTTAATGATAAAAATTCCTTCCAAAATTTAAAAGCAAATAAATAAATTTTTTATTTTAAAAATATAAATTGGGATTTAGTTTTAAAAATAAAAATGAAGATTTTATTTCTTTCTTTCTTTGTTTGTTTAGTTTTTAATTTCATTTGAAAAATTACCTGATTCGCTTTGGTCTTGATTTTGGAGTTGAGTTTAAGAATTTAAGATAGTGTCTATTTTTTAGAATTAAGCTTCATCGTTGCTGATGACTGAACTTTTTATTGTTGAAATGTGTACAAACTTTTCGTTATTCTCTTGATCTCCTTGGAAATCAAATTATTCATCTTCGTCTTCTGCGAGGTTATCGTGTTACAAAAGGTCTTCCTTTTCTTGTTTCATAAACCATTATTTATTCAAAGTGTCTTCCTTAGCTTAATATTGCTTATTTTAATTTTCTGCTTGCTAATTTTAATTAAGGTTTTTTATATTATCAGGTTGAGCAATTTGTTTAACTTAGACTGGTGGTTATTCGATCTAGTTGCTAATAGATTGAGGCTACTTTTAAGCTTCTAAACTTTAAGCTTTCACTTTGATTGATCTACCTGATTGAGGAGAATGTTGTTGCTGTTGTTGTACCTGATCTGGGTAGTTATTTATTTGATTCTGTAACTCTTATTATTATTGTTGTTATTGCATCATCATCATGTATTTATTATATTCTTCCTCATTGACTTCCTCAACATACTCTTCGTCTTGGTATTCTTCTTCCATCATTTAGTTAGGATCACGGAAGTTGCCATTTTCGTCGACCTCTCCGTTTTCTAGAATCTCTAAATAGTATGTAAGAATCTTACGAGTGAAAAAGCCTCTCCATATTTTTTAGATATAAGTAGCAGCATTGTTGAAGATTTCTGTAGCAAGCATTTCTAGTTATTACTCATTCATCTCAGGTTCCTCAAAGTCTTGATTCTGTTCATCTTCATACATTTATTATTACTAGTTGCTTTTCTATTTTTGTATCATCTAATTATGCTACTCTAACTCATCTTCTGGAACGTTAAAGCTTAATTCAGTCTGTTAATTATTAAGAGTAAACATATTGTCATGCTAATTCTCATTTTCATTAACTTTCAAGCTGTCATATTCTTTAGTGGTTTCATTTCTTTAATATTATTGCTAAACCAACGAGGAGACTTGTTATTGTTAAAATTGCTAACTCTAAGAGTTTTCTTAAGGCAATCCATCAGATAATCTTTTTTATTAAGAATTTTAGTGATAGCTATCATCTTAATCAAATTATTTATGCTACATTTCAAGTTGTTTATAAAAAGCTTCATTTGATTTAAGCAAGTTGTTTTCAAGCATCTAATCAGGCTTAATATCACTATCCTTAATAATAACAGAACCGCTAGATTACTCTTATTAATTAATTTACTTTCCAGTTATAGATTCTGCAAATCCCTTTTAAGGAGAATCGACATACTGATCAATTATATTATCATTTCTCTATTAAGTTAATCTGCTATTTTCAGCTAAGTATTAAAAATAACATGTTAATTTTTCATATATAAGACAAATTAATAAATAAATGAATTACTTTAATTTAACTCAGTTTAATTGTTGCCAAATGGATCAATCATCATTCCAATAGCTTAGTCATAAGGAAGATTAGCTCCACCATTTACCTATTAATCAAATTAAAATTGCATATGAGGCTAATGAACTTAATGCAAGTGATTATTTTCATATTCTTTTCTAGATGATTCAAAATCTTCGCTTTCAATTTTCTCCTCTATTTCTCCATTCATCAGCAATTATTTATTTGTTTCTATAAAAATAATTTAATTAATATTTTAATAAATGTGACTGTTAAAGTATTAAAAAATTAATTACTTGTTAAATTATTGTTTGTAGTAGAGTCATTCTTGCTTGTATTTAATTTTATTTAGTTGTATCTCTTAGCCAAGTCATCGTATTTTTATTTAAGAATCACTTTAGAAGTCTAAGTTAAATCAGAGCCATTAATTTCGTTAACAGTATGGATATCGCTTTCTTATTATTAGCTTAATTTTTGTTTCTTTTTCTTTTTTCCACTGCTATCTGAAGTCTTCTTTTGTTTCTTCTTTCCAGATTTAGAAGGAGTTTTCTTCTTCTTATTCTTTTTTAAAATACATAATCAAATAAATAAATCGATTATGTGAATGAATAATTCTTATTTTTATAAGATGAAATTTTAAAGTTATTTGAAAAATAAAGACTTTGTTTTATTGCTTCTTAAAAAAAAAACAAAATATTTAAAGTATTTTTTAACTTATTTTTACACAATAAATTCATTACAAAATCTTTATTTTTTAAATTATTGCCGTTTTTTTTAGCAATATTGTTGAAATTAATTTCATAAATGTTTATTTTTAATTTACCAAGATTTTGGAAGCAGTTGCTGAAGGCTAAGTATTGAGATTTTTTTATGATGATGCTCCTGTTCTGTAGAAAGAAGGATTTTTTTGATTGTTTAATGATTATGAAAACTATTGAGGAGAATTGAAGTAGTGCTCATCTTGTCCGGTAATGAGCTGCTTAAACTCTTCGTAGAGAGCGCTGTAGTCATCTTCCTCAGGTGTTGACTAATCTTGATAAGTGTATGGGTTTTATTAGGACATCTAAGTAGAATATTGCTAAGCAAACAATGCTTATTGTAAAGGATTGTTGATGTATTATTGTGGAATGTATAAATTTTTGTTAAAAGGTTAGTTATTGTTATGATTATAAATAGATTATTCTTCAGTTTTAATTTATCTCGATTTGAGATTGGAATCTGATTCATTGTTGTGAGTGTTAAGCTCGGTTTTCAGTTAATATTACTAAAATTCTTAGGTCTTTGTTGAAGGTGATTGGAACTTAGAATTCATCTATATATTTTAAGAACTAGATTGTCTGTTAAGACTTGCCTAATGCTACTAATTCATCAAAGAATTTTATTGCAATTAAAGCTAAAGTTGATTTTATTAATTTTTGTGCTTGGATTGGCTAGATCTTTTAGCCTTCTTCATTCTCTTAAAGATACTTTTAATACTTTCTTCTAAACTAAGCTTCTTATCCCTTTTATGCTACTCTTCAATTAACTTTTGCTACTTCTTAAGATACTCTTCTTTTTCAATTTTTTATTTTTTAATTTACATGTAGTTTTGAACTTCAACTGATTTCAGACATATTTATTCTTTTCTTTACACTTTTTTTACAAATTAAAAAAATATTTCCTTGCTCTAATTATTATTTTTGTAATAATTTACATTGTAAATATTATTGATAAAGTGAGAAGTCCTCTTCCTATTGACTTTCTTTCATTTTCTTTTAATTCACTAATTATTTTAAATGTAAAATTAATATCAAGCACTAAAAATTTATAAAACAATTTTAAAATAAAATAAATTGATTAATTTTTTCACTTTTTATCTAAAAATAAGAAAAATATTTTGATTACTTTAAACAAGTCTTTGAATCTCTTCTTCTGTTAAATTATCTAGACCTATTTGCTTTCTCCTTTATGAGTCATCGTATCTATTAAAACGATATTTTGAGTAAAATTTTGCACCAATTAAATAAAAAGTAATTTACTTAATATTATCAGACTAACTTCTTTATTCTTGATTTCTGTATTGAATAAGAACCTAAATTGCATAATTACGAAGCTTTTCTTAATTAATACCCCAGGGAAGTCTCCTGCTTAAGTCATTTGAACTCATTTTATTTCTAGAGAATCTGGAAGCATTTGTCATTCTAATGTTTTAATTCTTAGCAAGCATTTGTGATTATTTTTATTTTTTGAGTTCATCTTCACATTTTTTTTCTTCTAATTTTCTTTGTTTTTCTTGCAAAGCTTTTTTAATGTTTTCGTCTACCAATTATTTAATCTTTTCCATTCTTTCCTTCTTCTTTTCTTCTTGATGCTCAGTGTTTTCCTTGACACTGCTTTATTCTTTAAAAGCCTCAGAATCTCTACGTTTTGAAAGTTGGCTGTTTGTGTTTCTCTTCTTCAAATTAGACAAGGATCCATTTCCAACTGTTTATGATAGCTATTTGGATTTTTAATGCTTAGGTGAATCAATAGGAGAGTGGCTACTTCTTTATGTATTCTTAGAGGATTATCCTCCTCCCTTTTAGCTATTTTAAAGCTAATTCAGCTTTTAAACTGATTAAGAATTTTATAATTAGATATTCTATTCATTATTGTGATAATCCTATGATTAAAGCTAAGAATTTAGATATTAACCTTATCCTTATTAGCTCTTTTGAAGAGTGGAGTTTTAATCTTAAGAATGAGAGTTAAAATTTCCTTATTTGACTTTCTTCTTTGTTAATCCCTTTTTATTATTAGGAGAGTGAGAGTTTTCTGTACTTTTCTTTCTAATTGCATTAAGCTAATATTCATTCTAATCAGAAATGTCTTTTTCCTATTTCCTCTTATTCTCATCACTAAAATTATTTTTTTTAAATTTTATTAATACATTTCTTTTTAATTTTAATTAAAATTAGAAGCTAAAAACAAACCAACTTTATTTTGTTAAATATGAAACTAAATAATAATTATTCCATTTAATAAATCACTTCTTAATCATTAAATTTATTTTATTTAATTTTCTATCGGCATTGAAGAAAATCAGTGATTCTTAAATAATTTTTGATAATTATCAATTACAATTCTTTGTTGAAATACTTACTTCTTTCTCAACATTAAATTTATTTTTTTAAGATTCTTCTTTATCTTTAGATTTCTATTCAAAGTAGCTTTGAGTAATTTTTTTAAGAATAATTTTTTAACTAATTTTTGAATCTATTTTGATTTGCTTCCTTTTTGAATTAATTGATTTTTTATTCAAAATTTTCTTAATTATTCCTTAATATTTTTACTTTTGAAATATCATTTTAATAAATATTATTTATTTCATTGTTCTGGTAATTTTCAATAGAAATAGGCTTGCTTGGTTGCTTGGTTTATAAATTTTTTTATGTGTGAAAACAAATTGGTTTAAATTTTAAATAATTTGAATGGCAAACAGCCTGGAAGTAAGATATATTTATTTTATATTAAGAACTGAGTTGAATAATTTTTAAATAATATCTAATATAATTTTGAAAACTGAACGAACATAGCTAATTAACTCAAAATAATAATTTATGTTTTAATATATTTATTTTAGTTTTAAATGGTAATTTTCAGGTTTATTTCAAATTTTAAAACGAAATAAATTACTTCATAGATTTCTTGGTGAGTATTATTTTCTTTTTTGTACTCTTCTTGCTGTGGGAAAGGGTTTGGGAATGAGTATTTAAAGTATGCTTTGGAGTGTTTTAGATTTGATTTATATTTTTTAAGTGCTAACTATTTGAAGCTGAAAGTGGCTTGGTTGAACTATTTAGTTAAGAGGATGTCTATGCATGCCCATTCTTTTGCTTATTGGAAGAAGGACTAGCGAATTCTTTTAAATTGTTAGAATTTATGTTGTTTTCATTATTTCTAAAATTTGTCTAACTATTTTAGTTAGTATCATTCTAATACAAACCTGCCTAGTGCTAATATCTTTGAGTTGTTTGGTAGGCGGATTCAGCTTACTATGTATTCATTCTAGATTTTCTTATCGTGCTGGAAGGAGTGCTATCTACTATATAAATCTTTTGTGAAAATGACTAAAATTAGTTGCCTTCATCCAAAAGAGATGTTGCCATTTAATTTTTCACTGATCCAGCATAATATTTGTTCTAATTCTAGCGGTTTATTCTCTTTTCTGCAGTCTCTATAACAAGTGGAAATTTCTCTAAATTTTATTTTTCAAAATTAAAATGAGTTTAGCCATACTTTATGAAGTGCTTGCTTTGGGTATAAGCACCATTTGTTTAATTTTATTTTAGTTTTGGAAAATTTTATATTTTTAAGCAATAAGATATTGCAAACTTAACTAGTCAATTAATTAATTAATTTATTTTTACTAATATTAGTGGAATGTCTGTTGTCAAACACGTTATCATTCATATTATAATCTATTCTACGACCTATAATGCTGTTGCTGCTCTCAACTTTTTTACTATCACCTACTGAATTCGTTTTCAACCTTTTTAATTGATAATATATTTCATTTAGCTCCAATTTTAAATGCTCTTCTTGCAAAATTTATCATTCGGAGTTAAGATTTTTAAAAACTACAAAGCATTTTTCAAATTTTAAAATGCGAACCTAATTTTCAAAAGCAGCAATCGAGCAATTTAAAAGAATAGTATATCAATTTAATGAAGATTTATTTACCTTGGTGATTCGTTGGGTCTTGCTACATTAAAATAGGAAGACAACATTTAACTCTAAGTACCTCCTACTGTGTTCATTAATATACCTAACTAACTACTCCTTTTTTTGATACTAAATAACTTAGTGAAAAACAATAAAGAAGGAAGGATTCAATAAATTAATTAATTTATTTATATTTTAATTAATTAATTATGAGAGATACTTTGTTTTCTTTTTTATTATTTATACATACTTTTTACTTGATTATAATCCTATTCATTTATTCAATTAATCAAATCAATATCCTCTTTTATTTCTATTGATCTCACATTATTCATTCACTCATTGTTTATAAATAAATTCACTCAAAAAAACAAACATTTATCCAAATATTCCAAATACGCAAATAAAAAAGCAATTAAATTAAGCAAATTAATTAATATACAAATAATCAAAGATTAATTAAGTCATAATTTACTTTTTTAAAGATGAATATAAATCTTTTTCGTTTTAATTTTCAAAAATTGTCATAATTAAAATAAAAAATAAATAAATTTTGAATGATCTTAACCCAAAACAAAACAAAACAACTTTATGCATTTATTACTGGAAACAATCTTAATTATTCTAAACAAGTAAAAAAATTTACCTAAATTACAAATAAATTTTGGATTTAATATAAAATTTAATAATAATTCCCTCAAATATTTTTATTTTATATTAAAAATAATCAATTAAAAATAAATAATTGATATTATCATTTTTAGAATATTTTAATTTAACTTAAAAATTCTATAAGTTCTCCTAAATTAATGTGAATTTATATTAATACCCAAAATTTTAAAGGAGCATTTTTTATATTTATTTCATAATATTTGGAAAATTAATTATGGAATAATAATTAAAAGAATGAATTATATATTTTAATTAATCAGTGATAAAATTATTTGTTTGGCTTAATATTTATAATTATGCTTCTGTAATTAATCTTGGCTTAATATACAATATAAATAATATTTCATTTAATTTTTATTACATTAATAAAAATGATTTAGACTTTTTTATAATAAAAAAAGTTAATTAATTTAATTTTTTTATTAAAAAAAATATTTGAGTAAATGAATAAATAAATAAAAATATTAACTAAACTCCCATGATACATTTTAAAAATAAGAGAAATATAGAATATAAATATATATTAACTTATTAATTAATTTGCTTATTAGTATAAAATATTTACAAAATTTTTCAAAATAATTTAATTAAATTGTTTGTTTGTTTTTTGTTTGCTTGTTTATTTATTTATTTAATTTTCAAACATTTGTTTGATAAATGTTAACAACTCCGTCAGCACCAGCTTTTTTAATTTTTAATAAAAATGGTTTAATAAAATGTAATAATATCATTTATTTTGTTTATCTACCTGTTGCTATATAATCTGAAGTCTAGCTGCAATTTACACTATGAATAGCTTCATCGTATTTTGATTAGTGAGCCTATATTTTAAGAATTATTTATTTATTTATTATTGATTTATAAAAAATTTAATTTACTTTTATTTCATTTAAGCATTTATATTATCTTAAGTCCCAAGTCTTTATAAATCCATCATGTCCGACTGTGCTTATATAGTTTTTATCTTAATGGAAAGAAATACCTGTTACTGTATCGTTATGTCCTTTCAAGGAGTAAACAGGTTTATCTAAATTTATTTATTTTATTATTTACATTTGCTCAATTGGAAAAGAAAAATAAATAAATAATTAATTAATTAATTAATTTACTTTAATTAATATCGAAGAAACGAATATAGCTGTCTTCATGACCTGATATCAACATTCTTAGTTAAGGATGTGCAACAAATCTGTAAATTTAATCAATTTATAAATCACTTTAATACTTAATCACATTTTGAGCTTTTGCCTTTTAAAATAAAATTAACAATAAATAAAAAATTTTTCTTAAAAACTTAACATTAATTCATTAGCTTTAATAAAATTGAATAAATAAATCAATAATTTAATATTATTTATTTGTTTGTTTAATTAATTAATTTTTACAGATTCTTTATCAAATAAAACTAGTGAGTTAGAGTTTGCATAAGATGCTGCTATAAAATTAAGGTTTGAATAAACCCAGGCACAAGATGTTGGAATATCTAATTTATCTCCTTGAGGTTTGTAAATATACTATTGCAGCATTTTACCTTCATAAGTTTTGCCATATTCTTCACTAACACTCCACATGTGTACTTTTCCATCTGCACTAGCTGATAATAATTTTTTCTAATAAGCAGTTATAAAATATTAATAATTATTTATTTATTTCGTAATTGTTGAGTTGATTTACTTCAAAAGGATGGGCTATGATCTACCAAACAGGTTCTTCACTTACTTGCCATGATCCAGAACTATAGTTTTTATTCTCAGTCGTGCCAAAAGTATCTACTTTATCACTTGATTATATGCTCCAAGCTTTGATCAAACCCTATTAATTGTGTTAAGATTGTTTGTTATTTTGAACAATAAATTAAATAAAATCAATCTTTTACCTCTGAACCAGATGCAAACACTGTTTGATAATTTTAATCTGAGCATATCTCCTAAGAGAAGCCTGTAACAGTATAAAGACAGCCAGTATGTTCTAAATTGTTTTTGAATATTTTTGTTAATATTTTATTTTTAAAATTCATTGTAAAAGATTTTAATTAAATTTCTTTTCTTAAAAATATTATGAGTAAATTTTTAAAATTAATTTTGTTCTTTTTTAAATAAGTTAAAAACAGAAAACAAGGCGAAATAATAAATTAAAAAAGAAACATTCAAGTACCTCTAAGTGTATAATATGGGTCGATTTGAGTATCTGCATTTGCTTGAAAGAAGAAAGTTGTATCCCACAATTTAATCATGCAATCTTCTGAAACAGTAACTAAAATATTATTTCCAGCAAAATATGTGTCTCTGACACCATCTAGGTGACTCTTAAGTTGACTTTAGATAAAATGAAGTAGTTTTATAGAGAGAAATAAACTAAGTTAAAAGAATAATTTACCATTTTAATTAAACAATATTTTGTCTGTTTGATTTATAGGACTTAAATTTATAAATAAAATAATTAAATATTAATAAATAAATATAAATAATCAAAGAAATATTCAATCAATAAACAAATAAAATATGAGATCAAATGAACAAATGAATCAATCAATTAATTAATAAAATAAATTTATAAAAGAATAAATGCAATAAGTGTAATTGCAAAACTGTTATATAAGAATATGAAAATAAATAAATTACTTCAATAGTTTCATCCATTTTATCAAATTGTTTATTATTATTTACATTCTCTTACTATGACTACAAATTGTCTATAAATAAATTATTAAATATTTATTAATAAACTTATAATTAATATTTTATTATTATTATTATTATTATTAAATTATCTAATTTTCGATTAGTCTTGTTCAAATAACTAATATTCATTTTTCAATCAACTTATTTATCATTTCATGAATTTTATTTATTTGTTTATTTGTTTTTTATTTTGTTATTATTTATTTTCTATTACATTTTATTTTTGAGCATCAATTGATTGGTGTTATATTTACTTTACTATTGTTGTTGTTGTTGTTGTTGTTGTTGTTAATTTTATGCTAGATAGGTATGAATGTAAGTTGATTTGAAATCATGTAAGAAGGAGAGAAATTTATTTTGTATGATATTGATTTGATGGATAATAAAATTATTTGTTTATATATTTTATAATATTTTCTATGATTGATTGACTAATTTTGCTTGCTATTTGTTTTTAATTTTTGAGAGTATAATTTAACCAATCAATCAATCAATCAATTTTGTTTATTACTTCTCATAGTGTTAGGAATTTGTTGACCTGAATTTGATTTTTCTAATTAGGACTGTTACTATGATAGTTGCTGTTCTTGTTAAGCAGTAGCATTAAGAGCATTTTAATTATTTTAATTATTAGGTTGTGATGTGCTCTTGCTAAGATCTATGAAGGAACTGTCTGCTGCATTATTTGCCTAAAATGAAGATAAATCATTTTCCCTGTTAGATTATTTTCAAAGATAAATATTTGTGTTTGCTAAGATAAACTTCTTACTTTAATAATGCTGTTTAATCTTTTTATTGGAACTTTAAATCTTGAACTTTCAAATTTTAATTTGCCTTATCCAGTTCGTTTTCTTCATCAAATATATCATCAAGCCCGACTTCTTCTAGTATTCTATTTTTATATAGTTAGCAACTTAAATTCGTTTTTATAAATTTTCATTACTTTAAAAGGAGAGGTCTATGTTACTTGGCCTTTCTTTGAGGTACTTAGGGAACACTTTGGTTTTGCTTAACAATATTTGCTGTGTTTTCGTCTTGCATTACTGATTTAATAACATCCTAAGAAATATTCTATCCTTGAAGCAGCTTAGTATATCTAATTCTATTTTATTTAAAGAAATCTAAATATGCTTGGCTATTCTAAAAGAACAATTTTATTTATTTATTACCTTTCCTATCTCAATGCGAATTCGAGCATTTTTATTCTTTTAATCAAGTCTTTATTTATATTTTCTTGAGCCTTCAAATCAGCTTCTATCTATGATATTTTCTCCTGTAATTATTGCTTTTCTAACATTTACTCAGTCTCTTTGAAATTTTATTCCTTATATTGGTCTTGTAAAAATTTTAAGACACCTAGCCAGTTGTACTATGATGTCTAGGGAGCGTTTATTTGCTATGAATCTTCAAAACTTTCAGACATTTCCTAAAATATTGCTTCTTTATAATTATTTTTGTTATGAAATACAAATTCGGAATTAAATTATTGATTTATTATTATTATTAATTTTTTTTTTTGAAAAGTTAATTAAGTTTATTTAAATTTCAAAAGTAGTACGCTCACAAATTTTTATTATTATCAAGCTTTAGTAGTAGCTAATTAATACACTTATCGTTGATTTTATCATTCATTCATTCTTTTTTTCATTCATTTATCAATTTTAATATTTTATGAAATGAATAAATTCAATAAATAATTCAATATAGTTTAAATTTGATATAGAATATCTTTCTCTCCTCTTTAAAGCTTAAAATAAATAGAAGTTATTGCTTGATATCTTTCATTTATTTTTTACCATTTTATACAAATTATTTTTTATTTGCTTAAAAATTTAACTTTTTTGAATGAGATACCATACATACATAGAAATATATTTTTTGAGTAAAATTTTGGATTTGATTTTTAAAATTAAAATATGTTTTTGAGGTAGAATTTGAGCTGTTAAAATAAGATTTTATCTTAAAGATATTTTGACAGAAATTTGATGAGTTTTGCAAGAAATAATTAATAAAAATATTGATTGATTCTTTGTTTAATTAATTTGCAAAGAGAGTTTGTTTGTAGACAGTACTTTCTACTAAATTATATTTAATCAAAATTAAATTAATTATTAAGTTAGCAACTAAGTAAATAACATAGGCATTTTTATGGGTAGAGATAGAAAAGACTCTCTCTCCTCCGATGACTCTTTAAGCAAAAGCGATTCATTGAGTCCTTCAAAGGAAAGATAAGATAACAAAAACGAGAAAAATAATAAGCACAGGTAAAATTTGCTTTTTTTGTTGTGTCAATCAGTTAATTATATATTTAGATCGTCATCTGATTCATTATCTTCAGATGACAGAAATAAATCAAAAAAGGATAAAAAAAGCAAAAGCTCGAAGGATTCTAAAAAAGAAAAGGAGAAAGAGAAAAAGAAAGAAGAAAAAAGCAAGAAAAGCAAAAAGAAAATTTCAAAAGATGATGTAAAAAACCAGCCATTTATTTCAAAAAATGTTTACTTATTTTCTTATAATTTTTGTAGAAAAAAGATAAAAAAAAGAAGCACAAATCGGGAAAAGATAAAAAAAGTAAGAAGGAAAAAAAAGAAAAAAAGAGTAAAAAGGATTCGAAAAAGTACGTTTAACAACCAACTAGCAAGGCTTCT
Source organism: Tetrahymena thermophila SB210 (assembly GCF_000189635.1). Lineage (NCBI taxonomy): Eukaryota > Ciliophora > Oligohymenophorea > Hymenostomatida > Tetrahymenidae > Tetrahymena > Tetrahymena thermophila. The sequence goes on along the minus strand of NW_002476537.1, from coordinate 89,707 downwards.
AAAAGATTTGGCAAATATGGCATCATAAAGTAAATTAACAATTTACTTAAATAAAAATTTTATTGATTAAATGAATAAACAAATAAAGTAAGGAACATGCATATGAAAAGAGAGACGAATTCTAATAGTGGTTAGCAGATGTAAAAAAATTGAACATAGAAGCATTGACTTAAAATGAAGAAAGAAGACTATTTGATGACTTCATTGAAGACTATAACACAGCATCGATGCCTGAATAAAAATATTATGATTTGGTACTATGGGAGTAATACTTGTAGTCTAAGTAAATGGGTAAGAAAGTCAAAACTAACGATGAAGTAGGACTTGATGATGAAGCATTAAAAAAGTAATTTCATCTAATTATTACCTCTTAAAATTGTTTAAATATCTCCTAAATTAAAAAGACTTGAAAGAGAAAGACAAAGACAGGCATATGAAACTTAAGCTACAGCAGCTGCACTAAATCAGATTTATACTCAAGGAAATATGGTAATATCATTTATCATGAATTTTATTTTATGTTAAATTATTTATTTATTTACTAACTTACAGGCATCAGAAATTCAAGAAACTGAAGCCAAGAGAGCGTTAATGCAATAGTCTTATAAAATTGGTGATATAGAAAAAGCTCTAGATATTCAAAAAGAACTTGTACCTGAAAAGAAAAAGCCTGGTTAACAAGGATAATGATGTAATTAACGAAATAATGAAGTAAATAAATAAATAAAAATATAATTAACTAATTAAGAATTGTAATCTTTATAATTATAAAACTATTTTTGCATGTATATATAGAGTTTAACATTCAATCAACTATAATCAATAAAAAGTAAATAAATAATAAATAGATCAAATATAATTAAATAATCTGACATTTTTATTTATATGAAGCACAAAAATATCATTCATTTCTAATCTAAAACCATAATGATTCAAATCGCTTAAATATTTTTAGAAATATTTGAATGAAGCTATTTTTTTGTAATTATAATCAATCAGAATATATTAAATATAAGCTATCTATATCTGTAATTAATTAATTAAATAATTTAGAAAATGTAAGTAAGCTTCAGCAAAAAAGTTCTAATTTTTTTGTTAATATTTTTATCAATCTAAATTTTTTTTTGAAATAATTAAAAAGGTATAATAATCTATAATTTCTTTGTACGCTAAAAAATTTGAATTTTTTAAGCTAATTTTAGTAATTTTTGAATCTTAATTTAGATCATAAAGTAATCCAAAAAAAAAATACCTTGAAAAGTAACAAAATGTGATTTACAAATCCATTTTTCATTAAAAATGTAATAATAATTTTATAAAATGACTTAATAAAATCTATAAAAATTAATGAGAATTTACAGTTTATAAGAAGTACCTTAAATTATTTAAATTATATATAAAAAGAATGTTACTCTTATTTTTTTAAATTAAATGTCTAATTTTTTATTTAAAAGTAAATATTAATTATTTTTTATTTATTTATTCAAAAAATTAAAGAAGAAATTAAAATTAATTTGTTTAAAAAATTATTGTTGAAAGATTTTAAATAAAAATACGTAACAATTATTTGAATATTTAAAATGACATTCAAGTATTAATACATGCTTTTATATTTAGAGTAAATATTAATAAATTGATTAGATATTATTGTATACAATAATCAATTTGTTCAAAGGTTAACATAAAGTAAAAAGAGCTTAAAGTTGGATTGATTAATATTTATTTAAAGGAAAAAAGAGCTAATAATAAATATTTTTTGATGAATCTATGCAAATAATTTTAGCTTTTAGCTTAACAATAAACATAAATACATTGCTCTAATTTAAATAATTTTTATATTATTAAATTCTTATTAATAGTGTAAGTATTTGTTTGAAATAAGACACTTGCTACTTAATTAAATTTACCATTCATTTTAGTTTTAGAAAAAGACATCAATTAAAATATAACATTGATCTTCATTTTTATCATTACTCAATCAATGAATAAATAATTAAATAAGCTCAAGCTACAGTTATAAGTATGTTCATGATAGATTCATACAGAAATTATTTAAGAAATCTAAGAAATAAATTTAGTTCGATTACAATTATTTTTAAATAATCTGAAAAACTGTAAAGAGGAAATTTATTAAACAAATAATATTATTAAAGTGGTTCATAATCATATAAAGAGATACTAATCAAATTAATTAAATAGTCACCACCAAAGATATATATCTATCTATCAATTTATTAATCTAGCACCAAGCATTATTTTATTGTTTAGTTCTATTGAAAGCTTTATAATATTTCATGTTGCTTAAGTATTCATTACAAAGCGCCACAAAAAATTTATATTATTAAGCAATTTGTGTTTACAATAATTTATTTACATAATAAGTATTTAGTTTGTTTCGTCATGATGTTATTCAATTTGAATTAATTTTACTTAAATAAATTTTGACATTATCTTTTAATATAATTTTTGGAAGTAATTAAATAATAATGAACTTAGCTTGCTTGCTTGGTAAAATACTTTTTAAAGAAAAATAATTTAGGTAAAGAAAATAAATAATATCGAATTTTTATTTAATTATTTATTTTAATAACAAATTTTTTTTCTTTTTCTTTCATTTTCCAAATTTATTTAATGGATCAATAAAAATTTTTGTTCGCCAGCCGGATAGATGAATCTAAATAATAAAAATACTCTATTTCCTAAATATACATTTTATAGAACCTAAAATAATTAAAATTATGACAAATGAAATTTATTGTAAGATTAAAATTAATGTGTAAATATTACTAAAAAAAGAAGTTTTACTCCATTAAAAAAACACTTTATACAATTATTTTAAAAGTAGAATCGCTCAGTAAATCTATTAAAAATAAATGAAAGAATTTTATTTTAGTGGAATAAATAAAACTTAATTAAATTTATACACAAAATTTATATAGTCGCTAATCTCTTCAAAAACTATTTATTTATTTTACATTTGTTTCGTATTTCTCACAAAAAAATAAAGATTTTCTCTTGGTTTCTTACCTAAAGTCTTTAAATTTGATAAGCTAGGATTGTATGCAGATTTTATTTTTGTAATAAAGTGGATTTAGCTGATTTTTTAGTTTAAAATTTGGTGTTGATGCAATAATTTGAGGATTACAGTATCTCATTTAATTATGATGTTATAAATTACATCATTAATGTCATCTTTAGGTATTATAATTATAATTTATATAAGATATAACAAAATATGTTGAAGCAAGAAAATGTTTAAATATTATTTTTCAAGCAGCTCAAATGGGTATTTTATTTTATTTTTGAAATATTTAAAGAATGAGAGCTGGTTTATTAAACTAGTTAAGACAAAAATAATGAATCGGGCAGCTTACATATAATGAATTATTTTGTTTTAATAGTAATTATGATTAGAATTTATCACCTAATAAATTTGCGTGAAAACAAAATTTAAATTGATAGAGTCTATTTATCTTGATGAAGAAGAATAATTCGATTTTTACCACTCAAAATATATTTATTAACTAAATCTATATTACTTTTTTGTATTGAAGGTGAGTATGATATTTAAATTAGTGAAATTTTTCTATTTAGGTAATAAAAGAAATTTATAAAAATCTAATTAAGGACTTCTTGATAAGATACTTACTTATTTACTTTTCATAAATTTGAATTAGTATGATTATTAGTTAATTAAAGTAAACAAATAATTCATCATACAATTTAATTCTTGATAATCCTTTTCTTACTCTGTAACTACGGTTGTTTCCTATATTTGTTATTCTTCACGCAAATATTTTAAATTCTAATTTGTATTTTTTATTAGTGGTTCATAAATCCAATTGATTTCTAGAACTATTCGACATATTCATAATCCATACATACATTTTTTGATCCACATATTTAAAATTATAAACTAAGCAATTCTGCTTAATATTATAAAAATTAATTAATTAACTATCAAGGCACTTAACTTTTATCTATTTTTTTTATTTACTTTTTGATTAATCACAAAAAGATAAAAATCAAAATTCAGTATAAAAAAATTCAGCAAAGAATTAAATAAAAAATTTGTGCAGCAAGGAGAAATTAATTAAATAATTAATTACCTAAGTAGGTCCTCAATAAAACAAAATAAATGAAGTTTTTAAAACTTTATATTTTATTAATTTACGCTCTTGATAACTTAGTTTAAAAAACATTCTAGTAAATATAAGTTCTTTAATCAGATAGAGTGTTAATAGTTAAAGAATAATAAGTATGGTAATCCACTTCAATAAGTCCAAATTCATACGCTGATTATACAATCGATCTTACTGCAGGATAATTCAAGAGTGTGCCTAAGATATTGTATGCACTGACAGTTTATAATGCTGATGACGAGAACTAGCAAGGGTTTATGATAGGAACAATGAATTTAAGCCAAACGAGTTTAAAATATAGATTGAGGTCTTTAGGAAGCACTTTAGCGCAAATAGCGTTTAATGTATTGGCAATTGATGATCCTAATGTAGAAGTTTAGTAGATCTAATTAATGTCTGGAGCTACAAGTGTCATCACTGGAACTAAGCCTATTTAATAAATCGCAGGATTTATTTACGGTTTCTAAGGAACCGACTCAAACAATATGGTTATAAGATACAACCTCATCAAGGTTGATAGCATGAATTACTAAATTAAGTTCTCGAATACAAATATTTAAAGTGTTTACATGAATTTTCTAATTGTTTATTAGAACACTTCAGATATGTTCTAGTAATTATATGGATATTAGATGGCATTTGATACAATAGGGAGAAATATTGGTGGTGATAATACAGTTTCATGGACTACTACCTCTATCCTAGATAGATCAAATATATTTTTTGGATTAAAGGATTTTAGTATTTCTTCTAATGATTTTTATGGTATAAAAATTCTTAGTGGCTAAAATCCCGAGGCTTAAAATAAGTAAGTTAAATTAAATTATTTCACATGGAATGGGTATTATGTAAATATGATTAATGGAATTTGGGTAGGATTATCTCTTGTAAATTGTTAAACAGGCAGCACTCTTTTTGTGAATTCAACATATTATGCATGTGTAAGCTAATGTAATACAGTAGATCACCATTACAACAATAATCCATCTAATACATATAATTTATATAAGTCTACTATATCATATTGTTAGTAATGTAATTCTAACTGTTATGGCTGTTTAAATGGATAACCTAATGTATGCACTGATTGCTATAATAATTAGTATTTAAATCCTACAACAAAAGCATGTGATGCAGTGTAACCACCAAAAACAGTATGTCCTCTTACAACCGTAAGTGGATAGAGTTTTTATAACTGCTAAAGCTGTCACTCTACTTGTATGCAATGCAGTTCTCCTATGAGTTCAAATTCATGTACTTCTTGCGATATAAGTTCTTCAAATAAATATTTTTATAATAATTCATGCTTAACTTCTCAGCCTAGTAAAACATACTGTGATAGTAATTTTATTTGTTAAAATTGTGATTCTACTTGTCTAAAATGCAGTGCTCCAAGTAATTCGAGTGCATGCACATAATGCGATGTAACTTCTGCAAATAAATATTTTTATAATAACCAATGTTTCCCTTCCAAACCAAGTTCTACTTTCTGTGATAGCAATTTTATTTGTCAAAAATGTGATTAGACCTGTGGGGAATGCGTTTCTCCAGGAAATGCAACCTCCTGTACATCCTGCAATATAAATTCTACCTATAAATATTTTTATAACAATTAATGTTTTTCATCAAAGCCGAGTTCTACATTTTGCGATAGCAATTTTATATGCTAAAAATGCAATTAAACATGCGGTGAATGCATTTCTCCTGGAAATGCAACTTCCTGTACATCTTGTGATATAACTTCCTTAAATAAATACTTATATAACAACTAATGTCTGCCATCCAAACCAAGTTCTACATTTTGTGATAGCAATTTTGTTTGTTAAAAATGTGATTTAACCTGTGCTGAATGTGTTGCTCCTGGAAATGCAACTTCCTGCACATCCTGCAATATAAGTTCTTCCAACAAATACTTTTATAACAATTAATGTATGATATCCAAACCAAGTTCTACTTTCTGTGATAGTAATTTTATTTGTTAAAAATGCGATTAGACCTGTGGAGAATGTGTTTCTCCAGGAAATGCAACTTCATGTACATCCTGCGATATAAATTCTACTTACAAATACTTTTATAATAATTAATGCTTTAGCGATGTACCTCCAGGAACTTACTGTGATAATAATTTTATTTGCTAAAAATGTGACCCGAGTTGCAAAACATGTTTAAATACTGCAACTAACTGCACGAGTTGCATAGATGTTAAATATTTAGACCATGGTAATTTATTTCTAAATTTTTTTCAATCCATTAAAATTTAAAAAATATATATAAAATTTTCAAATAAAATAGACAAATTTAATAAAAATGAATGAAATATTATTAGAATAAAATTTTTAAATAAAGTTTTTCATAATTATTTATTAATGAATAATAGGTACTTGCTTATGCTTACCTGGATATTTTATGGATAACTTAGGAAACTGCAATAGCTGTGCAAATAATTGCCTATAATGTTACAATCCTTAAACATGCAATAAATGTGTCATAAATTATGTGTTAAGTAGTGATTATACTACTTGTATTTGTACTATTCCTAATTGCTAGAAATGTAATAAAAGTGATGGTTCTATCTGTGATACTTGCAACAATGGATTTACTTCACAATACAATAATAAAATTTGTTAATGCGATAGCTAAAATTGTTTGTCTTGCGATCCTTCAAATGGTAATATTTGCCAAAAGTGTGAGTAAAATTATATATTAAATTAAAGCTCTCAATGTGAATGTTCAGTTTAAAATTGCTCAAAATGTAATGAAAAAGATGGTGCAATATGCGATTCTTGTATAAATGGTTATATTTCTATGGATAATAACATAACGTGCAAATGCAGTATTTATAACTGCCAGTAATGTGACCCTAATAATGGAAATATTTGTCTCAAGTGTTAGCCTAATTACATATTGAATTCAAGCTAGAATTAATGCAGTTGTTCTGTTCCTTATTGTCAAACTTGTAATGCTAATGATGGTTCTATCTGTGACGCTTGCTAAGATGGCTTTTCATATTAAAGTACTAGTAAGCTTTGTGCTGTTGAATAATAAAATGACTTTAGTGTTAAGCAAACTGTAATTGAAAATGTAGGTTATAACATTACTGTATAGTTTTAAAACTAAGTAGTAATGACTAGTTAAGACCCTAATAGCTTATTCAGTGTCTAAATTGCAGAATATGATAATCCTTTCAGAGTAAATTATATTGGAATGTAGAAATCTAATGTTTACATTTAAGTTAATATGGAAAATAATTGCAAAAACAAGAAATTAATTTTAAATATGAATGATCCTGTTTTTGTGGATGTAAACAATTTAAAGCAACCCTAAAAATAAGTGAAGTTAAGTGATTACGTTGTTCTAACATAGTCACAAATATAATAAGCAGAAGATACAAAACAAATCGCCTCGAAATCATCTATATTTTTGTATATCTTAACCCTTCTAATGACTATTCTAGGTAATAGCTATGTGCTATTTAGTACTATAGACTTAACCACGTTTATTTATTTTATGCTTTTCTTCGATGTAAGATATCCAGAAAATGTCCTATCCTTTTGCTCTATTTTTTAAAACTTCTAATTTGCATTCGTTCCAAACACTATCTAACTCTATTTACTTGAACCAAACTATTAATAGCCATTCACTCCTTAAAAATTTCTTGAAAATGGATATGATGCGTAAATAAATATATAATTAATTAATTTACTTCTTACTAATTAAATTATTAAACTAAAAATAGATATTTCTTTAATGGAGCTGGTTAATCATTCACTATTATTACTGGAATATCATGTATATATTCTGTGATTAAAATACTCTCATTTATCCCTATTCCTCAAATCAGAGTTTACATCTAGAGCAAAATAAAGAGTGGATGGGTAAATAATAATAATTTATTTATAAATTAATTTTAAATATTTAGAATAAAAATTTATATGTCTATTTATTTTTAGTTGATTTTAAAAAGAAAAATTTTTTAATTTAAAAAGGAATATTGTGGGTTTTTCGATCTAGTGGGTTGTGTCTATGTTTATGTGCTTGTATCAGCTCTTTCACAATTTTATTGTTTCTAATTTGACGAATCACTAGCTTTTCTCAATTACACTATGTTTTCACTGTGCTTTACATTTGTCATGATTTATCCTATTATGTTGACTATATTTATTGCGAAATGTAAAAATTTGAGGGATCCTTAAATATAATAATAATTTGGTTCTATATTTGGTGGCTATGTTCTACCTGAAGAGGAACAATCAAAAGAAGAAGAAAAATAAGCAATAGAAAAAGCATAAAATGATAAAAATAATGAAAGTATTATTTGTGAATAATAAAACGAAGAAAACTCCAACAAATCATTAGAAAACTCTAATCCAAAAGTACTTAGTAGGTAGCAATATTTATAATAAAAGTGGAGTAAATTTACAAATGTTTTTCTTTATTTGAGAAAAATACTTTATATTATGATATTGATGTTTTTACATGGATAAGTTTACTTTTAGGTAATTGTGATATGTTTAATGAATTTATCTCTTAGTATTTACTATTTGTATTTGAGACCCCAAGAGGATAAATCTGCTAACACCAAGAATGGAATAAGTGAAATTATATTAATTTTTATGTAATCATGCGTTTGCTTTTTAGTTAGTGATGATGAAGATGCTGATGAATAATACAGGTACAATGTTGGTTGGCTCATTATTGCCTCAGCTTCTACAATATTAACTATTCACATCTTTAGTGTTATTATTGATTTGCTAAAAGGAGTTTTTAACTTGATTAAAGACTTTATAGCTACTCTACTCAAATCTAGAGCAGAACTAAAAGCTGTTAAGTAAGAAAAAAGTGGAGAGGTTAATTAATCAGAGTTCAAAATATTAGGTGTCTCTTCAATGGTATCATTAGACAAATTAGAAAAAGTCAAAAGGTTGAATAAAAAATTTAATACTCTCATTATCTCTTAATTTGAACTCACATAAAGGTCTTCACATATGAAAAAAGATAAAAACAACCAATCTTTAATAATCCCCCAATAATTTGAAAAATAAGATCCAAACTCATTACAACAATCTTAATAAATTATCAACAATGATTATACTTAAAGAGAAAGACTTTTCAGTATGAATGATAAAAATTTAAATGAAAATTACCCTCCATAACAAACAAAAAACAAATCTAAAAATTTGTATGATGATAAGAAAAGCTATAAAAGCAATCAGTCATATTAACAGTCACTTCATCAAGATTAGCAACAACAAAAACCTCAAACTAAAAAATATTTAAACGTTTAATCTATAAACATTTCAAACAAAAACTTGCTATCTCCTAAAGATACTCAAATACAACTCTTTTGATAGTAATTTTATCAAATTAAAGATATTTATTGTCATTCAATTAATAAATTCTAATTTAAATTAATAAATAATTAAATCAACAAATAAATTAAATAAATTGTAAATTCTTTATATTTTTTTTAATAAATTTGAACTTCTGTTTTTAATTAAAAAATCAAGTCAAATAAGTTTTTTTAAAGTTTAATTTAATTTTAGTTTAAAATTCAAAATAATTTTACTTGTTTTTTTTATTCAAATTTGTTAATTTATTTTTTTAATTTTAAAATTATTTAAGAAAAATTTTGAAAAATAAATTTTTTATTTTAATTTTTGATTAATTTTTATAAAATTATTTTTTTATTTTAATTTATTAATTTTAAAGGCTAATAAATGTAAGTGAAGGATGATTTAAATTCATTTCTTAATGAATTTTTTAGTTAGCTTGTTTGTTTTTTAGCCTATAATTAAAATTGAAAGAATATTTTTAATATGGTTTTGATATAAATATATGCATAAATTTTATTTATTGGCTATAAAGTGAAATGAATGCTGATAAATCAACTAAAAAAAAATGAATTAATTAATTAATAATTTTGTAAATAAATTATCTTATACTGTTTAGTGCTTAAAGCACTTTAATAGAAATACTTTAAGTAATTTAAGCTAGATTAAATAAGTTAACAGCTACTAATTAATATAGTGTAAAAAATCTACTTTTTATTAAACACTCTACTAATCACAAAATATTAAAGTAGAAATGACTTCTTATCAGTTGAATAGCAATTGTAAGGGTACAAATAAAACAAAAAAACTAATTTATAATTGCAATATACATTTTTTATCTTTAAAAAGAATTCTAAATGATCGAGTTTGACAATGGATATTATCAAGGTGAAATGTAAAACATGAAAAGAGAGGGATTTGGCGTATTCTACTGGGACTCAGGATAAATTTATTTAGGTTATTATTAATTCCGATTCATCTTTAATTTGAATAAAATATGAGATAGAAAATGAAATTTCCATGTTTTTATTTAGACTAATTCAATTTACTCTTTATTATGGATATTAATTATATCAATAATTTATTTATTGTCAAGATTCATAAAATATAAAAATCAAAAAATAGGTAAATGGAGCAAAGATTTTATGGAGGATGAAGGTGTAGTTTATTTTAGTGAAGGTGGATGTGCCTATGGAAATTTTAGAAGAAATAAATTAAATGGATATGCTTGCGTTCTAGATCCTTTTGAAAATATGATAGTAGGTCAGTTTTCAAAGGGAATATTAGATAATGGAGTGTGGTACGAAAAATTAACAAATAAATGGTTTCGATATGACACTTAAAATTCAGAGCCAAATAAAAACTATGAGTTAACTACTAAATCATAAATTCCTCAGGTAGTTACTCTCAAAGAAGTTATTAAAAGGATATTTCATGGGTGCCAAGGGAGGAGCTGTATTAGATATATAGAGTATCCAGACACTACCTTTTATTTAGGAGTAGCTGGTGAGAGTGGAAAATAGCCATCTGGTTTGGGTGTTCTCCATGACTATGATAATAAGGTCCTATAAGTAGGGCATCACAAAGTAAAATAGATTTATTTTTAAAGTTTGCAACAAAATATAAAGAAAATGCTTTATATCATTTTACATAGCTTTATTTAACAAATCAATGAATTTCTAAATTAAATACATTATTAAATATTTTAGTTTGCTTTAAACTTAAAATATTTTAAAGCTTCCTTCAAAAAAATAGAATTAAAATCTATTTATCTTAACTATATGGCAAAATTAGAGAGTAAATTATTAATCTTTAAAAAGGGTAAAAAACTAAATGGAGTAGGTAGACAATACCTTGGGTTTATGATAAATGATGGGATCTTTGAAAAGCAAGAGTTTAAATATGGTAACAATAATTAATAATAAATTATATGAAGGACTTATTATTTTTTATGGCTAAAATAATAAAAGGAACATAATATTTCATTAGAGACAAGAAATTTTTCTATGGATTTTTTAACGGTAATTAAATCAAAAAAATTATAAAAAGTGGGATTGGTTATCCAGGCTATCTTTTAGGTAAATAAATAGAAATACTTATTTATTGATTAATCATATTTTCTTTGCCATTTTATAATAAAAACAATGAAATTTATTTAGTAAACTTTTTTGATGAATAAATCATAAGCAATTGATTTACAATAATTAAAATTATAATTTTAAAACTTAGAATAATAGTTATTTTAGTGGAGAAAATTGCTTCTGCTTTAATACTAGCTTATGTAGTTAATAAATCAATGATGAATCATCATTAAAATTAAAAATCAATAAACAATAACAAACTTTCTTTTATCAAATTAAATGGAAATATTTTGGAATCATTTTAAAAAAAAATATTTTAACTTTTGAGATATTTTTATTTTTATTGAATTTTGGATAAAAATGTTTTTTGATAGAATTCTTTATTTTGATGGCATAGAATTTTTTAATTTATGATTTGAAATAAAGTTAATTTTAAAACTATTAATAAAAAGCATATTATAAACACCCGAGCAAATATGCTAATGCTAAGATTGACAAAGAATAGGAATAGGAGGTAATGCATAATTATTAGAGTTAGTATGTTCATAATAGCAATATTGTAGGCTACTCTGAGATATACAAGTGCTCACCTAAGAAAAAGAATTTACTTATGTTTGTTGAGAATAAATTTTGTGAAGATTTTATTAGTCCTCACACAAGCATTTATCAAGAGGTTCTTGAAGCTGCTTAGTATTAAAGAGCTTAAAAGCAAAATAGCTCACTTTCTCCTATGTAAAGAAAGAAATTGCAATTATATGAAGATGATGAAAGTAACTTTTAAAGTAAACAGTTTTCTTCTAAAATAAGTCCTTCTTCTTCTCAATCTTCCTATATTCCTTCTAATTTAAGGATAAATAATTTGAAAAACAAACAAACTCCAAAGTCAAAAGACTTTTTCAATACTTCTACTGATAAGAAAAAGAACAAACAAGTTGATATTTAATAGAATGAATTTTAATCCACTCAAAAAAAGATAAAGAACTCTTCTCAAAACAGCTAAATGAAAGAGTCTAACATGAGTAATCAAGATAATTAGCATCATATATTTATTTAAGACAGTATTTAATTAGATTATGTAAACACTTAGCCTTAAGAATAACAATTTAACAGATAAATGGAAAAATAAAGCATGGATAATTCAAATTCTAATTAGAATTTAGCTAAGATATCTTTATTAAAGAATGAAAGGCTACAACAAAAGTTATTAAAAGGAAGCAATGAATTCAATAATATCAACGTGTAATGTCAAAATCCTTTTGATAATCAGTAAATAGAATAAAATATAGACTAATCTTTTTCTTAGAATTCTGGCAATCAGTCTAACTAAAATGAAATAATTTCTTCTAGTTAAAATAAATAAGAAAACAAAATATACAGTTTATATTCTTCTACAAATCAAAGCTCAAATCTTGCAGATAATTAAAATATGCAGTTTTTTTAGCCAACTGTTTCTATTTCAGACGAATTGTTAATTAAATAGTAAATTTTATAGCAAGAAAGAGAAAAAAAATCTTTTTAAAGTTCTTAGTTTTAATTAGATGAGCAGAATGATTGCATTGATGGAGAGACTAATCTTAATGAAGAAAACATGTAAATGTAGATTTAATAAATGCTTTAGACATTTAATGCTAAAAATTAAACAGGAAAATAATTTTCTGTAGATTCAAATCGTTTACATTTTAGCCATGAGAATCGTCTACCATTAGATGGAAAAATAAAAGAATCTTTTTAAATATAAAATAACAATTCTCATGCATAGTAAAATCAATTTAAGGAGTATTCTTTAGGAAGTTAACAAATGAATGAAATGCTAGGAAGTTAGTATTAAAACTCTCTTCATGAAAGTAAAAATATTAATGTAGATAATGAGTTATTTTTATGCAACAACTAACAGAACAATTAATAATTGCTTGAATAAATTAAATAATTCGCTTTTCCTAATGCACAATAATAATACGAAGAGTAATTTTATGATGAAATCCCTAATACTTTGGCTCCTGACAACAAAGTTGAAACTAGTTCTAGAAGAAATTCAAGCGAAATTAATTTAGATGAGAGCGACAATACAAACGATAAAAGAAAGCATGAAACTCCAAGATTCGATTTAAAATAAGCTAACAAGAGATTGCTAAACGAACTTGATAGCACTTATCAAAATGCTGCCAAAGAAGTTAGCAGTCTATTTAAAGATATAAAAAACTAAATTAATAACCAAGATGAGATTTTAAGTGAATAATGCAACTAAGAAAGTAATAAAAACTTAACCTTAAATCAAGATATTTAAAAAAAATTGTAAAACTAATTAAATCTGAAATAACAAAATCATTTAGATATAAGAAACTCTTTCTAAGAAAATAGCGTATTTGAAAGTGTTTAGAATGGCATTCTTAATTATCCTAATCAAATAGAAATTTAAGAATCTCAGTTGGTTGATACTTTTCAAAATTGTTAAGGCTAATAAATAAATGATATTAAATAGATGTAAAATTAGAATAGTTCTTAAGATAACAGTTCTTATTTAGCAAACATTTTAAGAAAATAGTAAATTGATTACAAGATAAATTAGCCTAGCTTTTAATTAAATGAGGAGAGTCCTGAAAATATTTAGGAAGATTTAATAGAATAAATAAAAAGAATGAGAAAAAACACAAATGAAAGCAGAGACAATTAAAATATCAATTAAAAAAATGTATAGACAGAGTAATAAAGTGTTTAATAACAAAAAGTATAGACAAATGGAGGTAATTCTCTTAGTGACTATTTGGTTTAGAATAACTAAAATTTTCTAGAGGAAAGCTTAGGGAAAAATAGCTTTGATGGCAGAAATAGATTAGAATCAATTTAATTACCAGTTACTCCTCCTAATTTGTCTTATAATTATTAAGATAAAAGAACAGAAAATTAACTAAATATGGATAAGATTAAAAATCAAAATAATAAAGAAGAGGCAACGAAGTTAGAATATAATAAAAACGAAGATTCTATTAGGTTCAGTGAGACATAAAATCAGCAAATAATACAAAAGCTTACTAATTTAAATTAGGTTAAAAGGAGAAAAGATACTAGCGATTCATTTGAGTGCAATATAAATTAAAGCCAAAACGATTTTAATTTTAACGACTCCTAAGCTTAATTTTAAGTGTAAAGTGTAAAAAATGAAGAAAATTACAAAAGTTTGATGCAAATTATACCTGAAAATAAAGAAACAGAATCTACTAAGAATTCTGACATTTAATAGCAAAATTTAAAAGACAAAATTTTAGATTAAACACGCTATAAAAGTGTATCAGTTGTTTCTTATGACCACTTTTCAAAGAATAACAATAAAATTAATCTGCATTTACCAAATTAAAATGCTTTCTTTGACGTCTAAAATAATGATTTATTAAAACAAAATGAAGATCTTAATTGCACAATCGAAGATGAAGATGAAGAAAAAAAAGTTAAATTTCACTTTATCAATTAATCACCCTCAAGACCATTTTTGACTCAGACTTCTGCTTATAAGAAAAGAAGAAGAATATTTGAAAATCCTTTAAATAGCTCGTTTTCTACAGTAAGTCCATCGATGAGCAAACATACTTATTCTCCCAATTAGAATTAGAGCATGAACTTGAATGTTTTCATTCCATCAAATAATGAGTAAAGAATCAGTGAATTTAATTTCAAGAAAGTTGCATAAAGTTAAATTTAAAACAAGTTAGAGTACAGTGCAAATGAATTAAGAGATATCAAGCAATTCAATCTAGAAAAAAATAGATTAGATACAAATAGCAGCTTTGATAAGCTAAATATAAGTGAAAATCATTTAATTTTTACAAATCCTTAGATAAACCAGATTCAGGAGTATTCAACATAAAACACTAATAATCATTTTAATAGTAACACCACTCATTTAAGAAACAAATCCAATTGTAGCTCTCATTAATTCATGTCTAACTAGTACAATAACACAAACCCTCACTTAATAAATCAAAATCAGTCCTAATAAAAATTAAGAAATATCCCTCATCATAATTAAAATCACCATTAACGTATACATTCATAGTAAGATTTTAAATCTTATTATAATTCTAATTAAACACTGTAGGATTTCAATAACCTGTCTACAGGAAACAACAACTTTGAATCTTTAAATAATATTTAAAATCCTCACCAATTCAACAGTTGCAATCCATAATCAAGTGCATTTAATAAATAGTAAATATCGTCTTTTGTAAAACCTGAAAAATAAAACTTAGAAATGAAATAGCCTAGCCAATCTTTAATAAAAACTCCTAAAGATTAACAAGAATTTTTAAAATATAATTTGAATTAACTAGGAAACTAAGTACCAATAAGATAAGAATCAAAGACTCTTCGATAAATAATTGATACAAGCATAGACAAAAGTCAGAGTCCAAAATACTAAGGATTTTTCAGCTAAAATGGACTTTAACAAAAGAAAGCAAGCTTTTTTACTAATTCTGGATGTGAGCCAATTATGTCATTTAAAGTTTAATAAAAAGAATTCAAGGATTAATATAACAGCAGTAAAATTGAGCTGAGTAGACATCTTTAACAATCACTAAATGAATTAAGTGAACAAAATCTTAGTTTTACTTATGCTTCTCATTAAATAAATAATTAAAACAACAGTTAAAATGATTTGGTATTTTATGATGAAGAAAACAACAAGATAAATATTAAAAAATATGGTTAGAAAGAGAGTACTTAATTTTAGCATGTGCAAGCAAACTCTTCTATCCAATCAAAAGAAAATAACTCTTTTCACTCAGCCTTTACTCATAAGCAAAGATAAAATAAATTTAATCTAAATCTAAATTTAAGCTCTATTAACGATGAATCAAACTTGCAAAAATAATCTAAAATTCAATCACTTAGCCAAACCTCTAAAAACACAATCTCTCTAAGCGAAATTTTAAAATAAAACTAAAAACAAAACTCAAACACATTTGAATAATTTAAAAGCTTGACCCCTTCTAATGTACAAAACAAGCAACCATAAATTTAATTCAAAGCTCAAAACCATATCAAAAGCCAAAACAATTTCAAAAAAATTTGAAATATTTCTTTCTATAAAAATTAATAAATAAATAAATAAATTAAAATAAAAATTAAATAAGTAAATATTATTGTTAAAATCTTTTCTTTTAAAATGTATATTTATTTAATTAAATTATTCATTTGAAATGTAAATAAACTTACCTTCTCTAAAAACTCATTTTAATGAATCAAAATTTGTATTAAAATAAAATTAATATTTGAAAATTAAACAATATTTATTAATAAAATAATTTCTTAAAATTAAATAATAATTTAATTAACAAAAGAATTCATTTCTTTTATAAAAGAAATATTTGCAAAATTTAAATTGTTCTAAGAAAAATTTTTGATTGAATTCAAAGAAAATTTGTAAAAGCAAATTAATATTTTTGTTTTTAAAATAAAATTCGAGAGCAACTTAAGCTAAATCAAATAAAAAAAATGAATTCATAATATTTTAATTTATTCAATTTGAAATATTTAAATTTATTTATATTTATTAATGAAAAAATGGCTTTAATTATTTTAAAGACTGTGTAAAAAATGAGTAAATAATTTTTTGTGTGTAAAAGAAAGCAAATTTCATTACTTTAAACCTTATTATTTGATAAAAAACATTTGACTTGTTTTAAGAAGAGAAAATTGTCTATGTACACACAAAAGGAAGCATATATATATATAAAGTTAAAGATAAATAAATAAATAATTTTTTTATCAGCAAATAATATTTGAAATGAGAGAAATTTAATAAAATTTTGCATTTATTATTTAGATTTTTTGTTTGATTTTTTGCTTGTTTATTTGTAAATTTTGGGGTTCTTACTTATTTTTTAAGTTGTACTTTAGGAATTTGATTTAATTAATTTATTAGTTGGTTGATAATTCATTCATTAATTCATTAGCCGCTATTGATATGCTAAGACATGATTTCATGTTTCATATAAAACATGTAATTATTGTCTTTGGAATCTGTAGGAGTTGAGAATTAGTTAGAATCCATATGACCACCGCTATCGGCCCTTAGGGAAGTTTAAATTGTATATTAATTGGTATTGCTGCTATCTGACCTTTATTTGCAGCAGCAGGTCATCACATTAAACAAAGGAAAGCATATGCTTGAATTTAGTCCATAGCAAAGAGCGTTCAGTCCTCCGTTGAGCGCACAAAGTATAAAAGAAATTGAATGCCAGTCATAATCACACCCACAGCTAAGTCCAGTTATAAGCTCATAGCTCTTTTAGCAAAAGAAGCTGCCAAATGCAATTACACAAATCATAGGGTAAACCAAAAGATATTTAGAGGATTATTAATATTCTTTTTGTTAAGCTTAGATAGATTTAAATATATAAAAGAATATTATTACTATCTCGATTAATAAAGGGAGTAGATCTAAAGCAATATTTGAAAAGTATCCAGAAGTCGTTTCTAAAGTAATAAAACAGATATCTCCTATATTTCTGTAATCCTCAAAAAATAACGGTCTATTTTTGCAACAAAAATAAAATAAAATACTTTTTAGTCAAATTTTAATTAAGTATTGTTGAAAATTATTCATATTTCTATGCTTTTATTAGAAAATTTAATTTTTTAAATACATTTTCTCTATAAAAGCAAAATATTTGTGATAGGATTTGTTAATAAAATGCTTATATTCCAGTGGTTTAAGAAAATGGAGTCAAGAAATAAATAAAAAATATTTTATATTGCTTAAAAAGAAAGGAATTAATTATTATATTATTTTACACAACAGCAAATAAGAAAGGTATTATATACGAAAAGATTAGTGCATATTTTTTCACCATTCTTTTTGTTTTTTATAGAACTGTCTTGCTTCCAGGATTAACTGTGTTAATGTAAACAGTATATGCGATTATGCTTCCCCATGAAAGAGAAGAAAGAGAACCAAATAGAGTTAAAAATGCAGATAGGTTGCAAATAAATCTATTAGAAACAATATCGATATATTTTTGATTACAAATAATTCCCAACGTGAAAAGAATATCACTAAAACAGATGCAAACGATCATTTTTGTCGCAAAGCTTCTAATATTTTTGTTGAAGAAGTACATTAAGATAATGACCAATGATAAAACAATACTTACACTTCCTGTTACCAAAATTATAAGAGGGAAGTGGTTATTATCATCATCTATTGATGGCATTTACTTAATTAATCACTTACTAAAACTATTTAAATGCAGTCAAATGCTTTGTGTTTTTACCAAATAACTTCAAGTACAATCAGCTATTTTTCAAAAATAATACTAAATCTTTAAAGCGCTATGAATTTTGCACTAAGTGTTATATAATGATTTTATTTTTGAGTATTTTTAGAGTAGATGATTAGGCAAGTAAGTATTTATAAATGTGATTTTAGTATTCTATATTAATTTAATTAATAGTAATGTTTTTTATAAAACTTAACCTTTAATCTGTAAATATACCAAAAAAAATCACAAATAATTAATTGAACTATATTTTAATGTTTAGTCTACATTATTTCTCAAAATTGTCCAATTATAAAAGATGTATGAAATTTACAGTATACTCAAAAAAATAAGAATCATTAAATAACAAAGTATAATTCTTTTATTTTAATTTACAGATTTAACTATAATAATAATACTTAGAGATTTTCATTAAAGTATTTTGTATTTTAGAAATTATATTATTAGTTTATTTTTTCTAAATGTTCTTAAGAATTTCTAAAAACATTAAATTTAACAGTATTGATAAATAAATAGATAATTTTTACTTTAATTTTTCTTTCCAGAAAATTAAAAGAAAATTAAAATGAAAATGATAGTTAGTTATAAGTATGAAATAATTTAATTAAAGATAGTAAATATTTGCTAGATAGATATACTTAAGCATAATTTCATTACTCAATTAATCTTTCAAAACATCAAAACAAAAATAAATTTAAATTTAAGCTAATTTAATATTCTTGTAAATTTTCATTTTCTCAAACCAATTAAAAATTTTTAATTATTTTTAAAAAATAATATTTATGATAAATATACTTTTTGAAACTCTACTAGCTATCATTTATTAAATATATGAGAACATAGAGTATTTACTTATACTTACATTTTAATAAAATTGCTAAATAAATTTATTTACTTAAGACATTAAATATTAAAAAATAATATCAAAAATGGGATATTAAACTATTTCACAAAAGCAAAGCTAATTAAAATGAAAAAAATTACTGAAAACTGATAATTATTACTTATACAATAAATAATTAAATAATTAAATAAATAAATAAATGTATTTGTTAGGTTTATTTTCAACAGATACTTTTTAAAGAAAATAAAAAATTAATTGCTTCTTTTTTTGTTATTTATTTTTTAATTGAAATATAAATTGATAACATTTAGATTATTAAACAAAATGAATGAAAAAGTTAATAGAATAAATTTTGGTATTCAATTTTCATAAAAAATGAGTTGAAATTTATTAGTTGAAATAATGATAAAATATTCTAATATATCTAATACAACCTAGAAAGCACTTTAAGCAAACAACAAAATATTAAAGTTTTATTATCATCACATAAAATTAAATTTAGTTTAAAAATGTGCATTTTTTATTTAGTTATTGAATTAATAAGTTTTGATTATTCAGATAATTTTGAATTTAAATAAATATTGAAGTGCTTAGAATTAGTACTTTTATCAGTATCTTAATACAATTATTATTTTGATTAGATTTTTATTTTTTTATATTTCACTGAAAAAAAATAGTTATTAAATAAGTTTATTTGTGTGAACAATTTAAAATTTATAAATCAATTGAGAGATCATCAAAAAGATTTTTTTTTGCTTGCAAATTTTCTTTATTCCTTTATATATAAATAAATATATGTATGTATAATATTTGTGCTTATTAGTTCATTGAATGTGAATTAATATAAAATATCTACCTTGATTTTTCATAGTAAAATGAATCAGATTATTAATAGAAATATCAATTTTTACAAAGTCAAATTCAATGTCAAAGCAAATATTATTTAATTATTTATTTATCTTTTGATTATAAATTAAAATAAATTAATTGCATTCAATTTAAAATTGAAATATGAATAAAACACCTTTTTCGCAAAAGGAGAATCGCAATTTTTAAGAAAAGTCAAAGCAGACAAATCCCTTTTCGTCATAGAATGCAGGAAAAGGGATGTCTGATTTATAAATTGTAGGCAGGAAGTATGAAGACGTTAAAGCAGGAAATATATTTTAAAAAGATACTTAATAAGATTAATATGTTAGAGAGGCAAAGGAATATGAATAAAAAAATGTTGTAAAGAGTTAAACTAAATCAGGTGGATTCAAAATTCCTGAAGATTACTTCGATAAGCCAAGATATAAATAAAGGGCATAGCAAAGTGAAATAACTCCATTAAAGAAAGAAAAAGAATTCGACAGCAATAAAAATTTTGTTGGAATTTCTAAACAATAAATTTTATAAAAATTGGGAATAACAGATGAAGATGAAGGTCTAGCATACGATACTTTGCAAGATAGAGTTTATGAAAATAAATTAAATGAAAAACTTTCATAGGTAGTTGAAAATAAAGTTCATGAGAAAATAGAGCAGATTCACCAATCAAGAGAAAGACTTTCAAAAGTAAACGATTCATTAGACAATATTATATAACTTAAAACATATTTTTTTTTAAATTGTTTAATCAATCAAAAGTCAAAGGAGTAATTAAAAGCGATGCAAGAAAAGCAAAACAAGTAAAAGCAAGATAATTGGGATAGACTCACTGGCAAGGATAAATTAAAATCAAAAAGCAAAAACATATTCGAAGTTGATGACCAATTTGAAAAGAAAAGTATTTTTTATTCATTCCTAAATAAATGATTAATTATTTATTTATTTATTTGTTTTTTTTAAATAAATGAATTGCTTAGATAATACTGTTGAATTTGAAGTTGTTGGTAAAAAGGTAGAAAAGTCAAAGTCTTACAAGGCTCTTTAGCATTTATCAAATACACATAGTGAAGAAGATCCTTATATCTTAGAAGCAAAAGAGTACGAATCTAAGCATGTAGTTAAGAGGATTACCAAGTCCGGAGGCTTTAAAATTCCCGAAGAAATCTTTGAGAAGCCGTAATCTAGGAAGAAAGTACCTAAACCTGAATAGCATCCTAAGAATGATGAAAAAGAGTTTGATGACACCAAAAATAATGCAGGAATTTCTAAAATGGAGATATTATAATAACTTGGAATTTAGGATATTGACTAGGGATTAACTTATGATAGACTTTAAGATAGAGTTTATGATAATAAGTTGAATGAAGAGCTTTCTGAAGTAGTTGAAAATCAAGTTTTTGACAAGATAGATTAAATACATAAGCTGAGAGAAAAACTTAAACAAGTACAAAATTTTTAATGAAAGATGAAATAATTTTATTAATTTTTTATTTTTGTTTATTTGTAAGACTGAAGAGTAAATCAAAAAGAACAAAGAAAAAGATGAAAGAATGAAGTAAGAAAATTGGGATAGATTAACTGGCAAGGAGAGATTCAAACCTAAGTATATCAATTAAAATGGAATTGAAGAGGAAGAATTTGAAGAAAGCAATAATTTAGAGAAGGAAGTAGAGGATTACTACACAAAGAAATACAATTTAGAATTGTCTGACAGAAAGAAAAAAGAAAAAGAAGATGAAGATGAAAGAAGCAGATCCTACAAAGACAGGTTCTTTGATGACAAAAACAGATTTTCTCAGCTGAAAATGTCAGGATCAATTGATGAAAATGTTAAACAATTCTATGATGCTTTAGAGAGCATGTAAAAACCTTCTCTTGAAGAGACTGAGCACACATTGGTAAACATCTCAGTTTAATATTGATAAAATGAAAATATTTTTTAATTTAAAATTAACTTAAAAGGAATTAATAAGCAAAAAGAACAAATATTTTAGAAAAATTATGTTGAGGAAATAAGGAATAGAAGTCAGTGATGATGATGAAGAAGAGGAAGAAATGGGAGTAGATTTAGAAGCAGATTAACATAAATTAAGCAAGTTGGGAGATAGAAGCCCTAGAAAGTAACTATACAAATCACCTAGAAGATTTTCTGATGTTGCCTCACCGTTGAATATTCAATCAACTGTTTCTCATCAAGGATTTAAAAGTCCTAAAAATGGTGAATTAAATGTTTAACATAGAGAAAATTAAGAGTTACATGATAGTCATAATTTTGACCATAAACTAAAAGGAGCACATAAATTTTAAAATCCATATAGAAGGGAATCTCAAACCAATAATGAAAAACCTAAATCACCTATTGGTCAACAATAACAACATAAAGTAGCAATAAGATCACCTCCAAAAACAGTGGAAGAAGAAATAAGAGATTATGAGAAGTGGGATAAAGAATTTAAAAATTATGTTGTTGATAGAAAGTAAGATCAAATTTCAAAGCTATTTTTTATATTTTGTCTCATTAAATTATTCTTTAAATAGAAAAAGAGAGCAAGTGAAGAAGTTAGAAAAATCTTTGGAAAAAAAAGACTTTGAATTATATGAGTCAACTTCTCCAAATCGCATTCGTTGGGAGAAAAAACCAACTACAAATTTAGCTAAGTCATATGACAAATCTCAAAGTCCAGACAGAATGGGCTAATCTAGTTTGAATAATTCAAAGGGAGACATCAACTAACAAAACAAATATTAGGAATTAAAAATGATTTAGACCATGTTTGATAAAATAGACAAAGAGCAAACTGGCCTTGTTGACAAATTAGATTGTGTTAAATATTTAATAAAGCAGAAATAGCTCCTCTCTATTTACGATTTAACTTCTTAGAATTTAAACAAAAGTGTTCAGCAGTTCCCCACTGAAAAAAAGGTAAGAAAAAATTTATATTGATCATCTATATCATCTAAAAAGAAATTGATTTTAACAAAATTTAAAATATTTATTTATTTATTTAAAAATTTATTTATTATTAATTAATAGGGATATTTTACTTATGAAGAATTTGTCAAATTCTTGCAAACACCTCGTAATATTTTAGAAAAAAGTACTACAAGTGGAAATTATTTTTATGATGAGATTAAAAAGAATCGTAAAAAAAATATTAAAAATGCCTAGCAAAGTCTTAATTAAATAGAAGACGAAGTGGCTGAACTAAATGAAAATAACAGCACTTGTTTACTTTAAGCTGAGCATTTGAGAATAATGAGAGAATTGTTTATAGATTTAGATAAACACAATGACATGATAGTTAGTAGAAAGTAATATGTTGAAAAACTTAGAAGTGATGTAAGAATAGTTAAAATACTTCATTTACCTGCACTTTATATGCCTTCGATTGATAAAACTATGAATGTAGATCGTGTTCTTTATAGAATTGAATAAGAGCAATTTATTGGTGATCCTGATATTAAATCTACTAAAGAATACTTAACTTGGCAGCAATTTTTAGAGTATTTCAATGATATAAAATCTCTTAAAAAAGGCAATGAGGCTGACACACAAGAAAAAATAAAATAAATTAAAGTGTTTTCATCAATAAAAGATAAGTAAAATTTTTTTATTAAGTTAAAATTAATACAATCAGATCTATAAACTATCTCCAATATTTAAAAACTCTTTTCATAAATTAAAATTTTTAATTCCATATTTATAAAATTGAGGTCTTTGTAATAAGGCTAAAATTTTGAGTTTCAATCAAAGTTTTTGGTTTGAATTTAAAGTTTTTATTTTACAGAAAATTATAAATTGGAAATATGAACGAATAAATAATATATTTATAATTAGTGTTGATGATCAGAATGAAGTCGACTTAGAGGAAGGAATTAAAAATATTCTTAAAACAGAATATGATAAACTTCCTAAGCAGTCAGAAGTTTATGTGAATTCCTTTTAATTTATTGAAGCAGTCAAAATGAATCCTAAATATCCTTAATATACAAATAACTTGTCGAGAAGAAAAGCAGATAAATTTGATTTGAAGGTAGATTTTTTAATTCTTTTTCGTGTGCATTAACATTTATTGATGTTATTAGGAAGAACTTTTGTGTGATACTTTAGATAGAATGGAAGCAGAATGTGATGAATATCTCGATTTTGAAGAAATTATGGAGTATTTTACTCGTAGAGGAAGACCAAAATACATCAACAAGAAAGAAGAAGATAAAGAATTTAAAGAAAAATTAGTATAAATTCATTCTTAAATGTTGAACTGAGAGAATATTAATTTAATAAATTTATTACATAGGCTACTATTCCTAGATAAAAAGATAACGAGAATTTATTTAATAGCAGAATGAAGGAAAAGAAAGAATAACAAATGCTAAACGATTCAAGCTTTAAACAATCTGTAAATAACTCCAATTATATGGAATAAGATGCTGTTGAAGAAATAGATGGTTATGATTCCGATCCTGAAACTCATATTTACAAAAGAGGCTATGAACCTGATAGGAAGGCTCTAGCAAGACCAAGTAAAATTTAATAAATATAACATTAACTCATTAAGGTTTATTAATAGAGAGTGCTTTTAACAGATCATTTTAGAAGTCTTCAGCCAAAGAAGGATAGTCTAGTGAAATAAAAGGACTCTCTCAAAGTATCACTAAAAGCTATTTAGTTGATAAAAGAAAAAGTGGTTATGGAGCTTTGGAGAGTGATGATTAAAAATATAAGCCATACACTAGTGATGAAGATTAATACTACTCAAGTAAATCTAGCCATAAAAAGAAAAGAGTTTATTAAAGTGACTCAGAAGATTTTAATTATAGAGATGATATTAATGAAGATGAAGATCATTATTAAAATCCCGATCAACATCATATAAAGCTATCTTAAACTAGAAAAAATAATTATTTAGATGAGCCAGCAAGAGAAAGCAATTAGCAATATTTTGACTCAAAAAGTAATTAATTTATTCATTCAATCTATTAATATTAAGTTTGAAATTTAATCATTTTTTCTTTTGCTTAAAAAAAATTTCAATAAAATTAAGTTTTGAAATAAATTTAAGAATTATTTATTTATTCTTCAAATAATAAAATCGTTTTTTTTCAAATTAAAACAATTTTTATTAATTTTTTTCTACAAAGATAAAATATTTGTTTAACTTTTTATGATAATTCTATTTTAAATTTAACAAAATGTTTACTTTTATTTAGGAAATTTACAAGAATAAAGAGGAGACTACAAAAAAGCTATGTTTGATTACTATGCAAGTGAAGTTTCTAAAGAAAAAAAGTTTAAATTGACTAAACCTGAGCCTTACCAGTTTGACGAAAGAGAAAAAGAGAGAAAATAAAAGAAGACCATAAGATAAAAAAAAGTGGAAGAGATGATTGAAGAAGCTAGGGAAAAGGAGAGAAAAGAATATAACACTCGCCCAAAGCCTAAAGAAATTCCTGATCATGTAAAGAAGCCTTTATATGAAAAAATCATGCATGAATAGGAAAAGAGAAGACAAGAAGTTAGAAAGAATTCTGTAGCAATCACAATATAGAGAGAAAAGCCATTTAAATTTTACATTCGTGATAAGAACCCTGAAACTTCTCTAAAAAGAAGTAAAAGAAAGACTTAGGAGGAAAGAGATTCATTTGTTTTCAAAGCAAATAAAGTAACTTCATTACACAATTTATTAATAAGATTTATTTGTTTATATATTTACTTATTTTTTTCATAAGGTTCCTTGGTTCTGCTCAATTAACTTGCTTGAGAAAATAAATAGAGATGAAGAACTAAAACGTTAGGAAAGAGTAGCAAAGCAAGCTCAAAAAACTATGTCCATGTCTAAATTACCTCCTCGTATGGAGAAACATGAGCAAGAGCGTCGTGCAAGAGAGCTTATGGAAGGATATTCAGGAGTTACAAAAGTATCAAGTAAGTTAGATTTAATTTGTGCTATATTTCATTTGTTGATTTAAAATTTTTGTTATATTTAGCCATGAATCCTCTTAAAAGAGAGATGTATGTAGAGCCTTCGTTTTAACCACCTAAGGCAAAGCCAATTCCTAATTTTAATAAGATGCACTAAGACTTCTAAGAACGTCTTGATAAAAAGAGAAGAGGGAAAAGACCTACAGAGGTTCTTCCATTTAATTTTTAAGAATCTCGTAAATTGCCTCCAAGAGATTATTTAGATTAAGAGAATGAACTGATGAGACTAACTAAAACTAAGCCAGCTGTTGATAAACTTTAAGAAGCTATGAAATGGAGAGATCACAAGCCTAAATACCAACCTCCTTCAATTTAAAAATGGGAGACACTAGTTGAAAAGAATAAAAAGGATAAAGAAGAGAAAGAAAAGAAGAAGCAGGAAGAAAAGAAGAAAGAAGAGGAAAGAAAGAAAAAGGCTGAAGAGGTATTTTATCTAAATAATTAGTTCTAAATTAATTTAATTTTTTCATATTAATTATAAAGATGGCTGTAATTGTAAGAGAAAAGTATTCCAAGAATGACCAAACACTAAAATTGCAGCAAAACAGAAAAGAGGCTGTTACTAGAAAATAGCAAGAGTTCAAAAAATAAGAGCAGGAGTGGTAATAAAAAAAGAGTGAGATTCTTGAAAAAGTTAAAAACAGACCTTTGTTGATGGAGCAAAGTAATAATTTATTTATTTATTTTAAATATTTTTATTTAAAATCAGTTAATTAAATAAAATACCACCAAAAAGATATATTTTAAAATTTAAAATCAACTTTTAGATTTTATTTTATTCAAAATTTCTAAAAGCATTAACTGTCCTTAAAATAAAATTTATTTTATTTGCTAAACTGAAATAAAATAATAAATTAATTTTTTTCGTGAATAAACCAATATTTTATTTTGATAATTTGTTGAAATTTTTTTGATAAAGAGAAATAATAATTTGGTTTTTTTATTTCAATCGATGTTTATTTTAAATGTGATATTAAACAGAATGTAAAGGAAGAGCTTATCTTGAGAAACTTAAAACTCTTGATAGGATAGATAATCGCTTGAGAGAAAAGGGAATGAGCTCTAAGGAGAGACTTAATCTCTACACAAAAGATGAAAGGAAAATGCTGGATGAAATTAAGGCTTTAAAAGCTAGAGGATTCAAGAGCTTCAGAAATGAGTTAGATGTAGGAGATGATGTCTCTATTTCTCCACCTAGAGAAGGTGAAGATTATGAGTAATTAGCAAAAGAGTTTGGCGAAGATATAGATGTTGGTAAAACTAAGCCTAAGACTACTGATGCAAAGAAGAAATAAAAAAAATAGGATGAAGATAGCAATTAAGATTCATATTTAAATAAAAAAGGTTCTGTGACATAAAAAGAATTAACACTTGATGAGCTAAGTCAATTACAAGATAGCTTTAGTGATTAAGAGAAAAATGCAAAAGAAAAGCCTGTCAGCAAATTTTCAAATAAAAATTATTTATAACCTTCAACTAGCAACAACAAATTTGGAACCTCAACTAAGAACGCTGATAGCTCTTATTCTGCTGCAGAAGATTCTTATTTAGATAAAAAGAAAGATGAATCATCTAGCATAATTGACTCTAAGAAGAACTCTTTAATGCAAATGAAAGAGAGCTCATTTGAAAGCAAAAAAGATTAGCCTTAAATAAAAAAAGTAACTTCTCAATTCCCTTCAAAGATTGAGTCTAAATAAGATACTGATAGCAAAAAGTCATTAGCTGACTAGAAAAAAGAAAGTTTATTGCAAATGAAAGAAAAATAAGAGGTAGAAGAAGAATATCAAAATGATTTTGATGATTTAGATTCACCTAGTTGATTTTAATTCAATAATTTATATTAAATAACAACGAACTCTGTAAAATAAAATTTAAAATATAATTTATTTCTTTGTTTTTTTGTTTGACAAAGAATATGTGTGCTTTAAAAAAACTTATCATATTAATCAATAAATTGCTCACTCACTCACTCTTCCTCTTATTCACTTTGTAATTTTTTTGTGGAGTTTGTGTTAAAAATAGTCAACTTAAAAGCAAAAAGAAATTTGAGATAAAATAATTACTCTTTAAATTCGTTTTTAGATTTTATCAATATAGTTATTGAAGGCGTAATATTTTTAATTATATTACATTAGACTTGCTTCTTTCTATTTTATTAATCAATACACCAGAAATTTAATTTAAATAAAAATTTGATTTGTGTGATGTTATTATCACAATAATATTAATAAATAATAGTTAATATTATAGCTGATCTAATAGCCTTATCTATTTTCTCTTTTTTAAATAATGAATTATTTCCTTGTCAAATTTGATGTGAGTTAATAAATTTAGAATATTTAAGAGTTTTAAATATATTCATTTATTAATTTTGATTACAAAGAAGATAGATTCGTGTTGTTTGAGATTATTTAAACTAAAAAGCTGAAATAAAACTTTTATTTTAAATTTCTATTGAAAAAGCTTTAAAAAAAATATTTTTTGATAATTTAAATTGATAAACAAGAAAAATCTCTAAATTTCTACTAAAGGGAGATTAATCAATAGTTTCTATTTTTTAACATCAAAATATCAAAAAAATTTATAAGATGTACAATTTATTTATGTGTATTAAACACATAGTTAGAACTTTAAAAAGTAATTATCCTTAATCTATATATTATGGATAGACTTAGTTAACTACAAAAAAAAGAAATAATAATTATCTAATTAACTTAATATAAATAATATACATCAGAAGATATTTATAAATTGCTTGATATTTCTTCAATTAAATTTTGTCTTTGCCTTGAAAATTATATTTTTTCTTTCGAAATCAGCAACAAGCAGATTTAGATAAGTTAATTTTCATTTTTTGTATCAGAATTTTATGAACTTTTTTTTTAATGGCTTACATGAATTAAAGGTGTTCTAAATTAATATTTAAATATTTATGTACTTTAATTTATCGAGCAGGAACTCTATCAGATATCAAAAAAATCATGATTATATTATATTTATTGATAGCAATAGCTCACAACAAAGAGTTGTTGTTTTGAGCAAAAGAGAATTAAAGAGTGGTAAATAAATAGGAGAAAGAAGTGAAAGAGATTAGATTATGTTAATAATATTTATTTTGTGCTTTTCTGTCTTTATTAAGGCAAGATAAATTATTTATGTAATGAAATCTAATTGAAAATTAATAGTTTTTTTTTTTCTATGATGAGTCATCTTGTAAATTAAGAATTCGCAAATTAATTAAACTTTTATTTTAAATTGATGTTAATATTTGTTTCTAAATTTAAATTTACAGTATTTCATTTTGATAATCATGGAAATGGGTTGATAAAGAATTATAAATAAATGAATATTTAACTAACTAGGCTATTAGATAGATAGATAAATATTTAGATAGTGGCTTTAGAAGCTTATAATAAAGCTTAAAGACTTGTTTTATAATAATTGCTCTTATGTTAGTCATTAAAAATAATAAAAATAAAAGTATTTTTTTTAATTACATTATGTTTAGGGCGTATCTTTCTTTTTTTAGTTAGTAAAATAGCAGGCGAGTCACAATACAACAAATTTTGATAATTTATAAAAAAAAAATAAATATTAAATCTTTCATTCTTAATTAATTAATTGGGCAAAAATTATTAAAGTTTAACATGAAAAGTTAACTTTGGATAGCAAACAACCAAAAAGAAAACTAGTCTGAGGTTAGAGTTAAGAATTACATAGAAGAGGACAGCTAAACATTTGACTCTATAGATCCCACTCACCATGAAGACAGTATTTATGAAGCACTTGAATAAACATCAAAGGATGATATGTTTGGCGATAAGGAGTTTTACTAATAAGGTAGAATTTCTGGTAACAAATATCAAAATTTGTTAAATAATTCCTAACTCTATTACAAATCTTGCTTTAGTAATCATAACCTCGATAGTTTTGACACTGATTTTTATATTAATAATACTCCGTTACCTTTATCTTCTAGCTATTTGTTCTCTTCTAGCTCAGAAAGTTCCAGCATAATAAATGAAGAGTAGTCCTCTGAAGAAAAGTGCTTAAAGCTAGTAAAAGAGCCAGAGTCTAGTTAAACTAACTAGTCAGAGCAGAGCGATAGCCTTTGCCAGGAAGATTGCCAAAGCTAGAGCTCAAAGCTAACGATGAATTAACTTGGCTAAAAGAGCTGTGAAGAGACTAAGAATCTATTCATTCTTGCAATCCCCTATATCATCTCACGCCTTAATGGTAGTTCTAAAGAAAAATGTAGATGGGAGTATGCCAGCTAGATTACTGGTCTTCAAGTCAAAAAGTTGAACTCCCTTAAGAAGTTCAATTCACTTTTATAAGAAATAGAAGAAAAGAGTGAGAGAAATCCTGAAATTTTAAAAACCTTTAGACACAGTATAGTAGAAATATTAGAACACGACTATATAAAATACGCTACTAACTAAAAAGATTATAAAACTCAAGCAATCTTATTGAAATATCTACAACCTATTAAGCTAATAACCCTATAAAAGTCAAACACCTTCTCATCAGTTAAGTATGTTAATAAGCTTTTAGAGAAATATCAAAAAAAAGCTGAGTGAATGAATGAATGAATAATCGTGCATATACAAATTATTACCCTATACAATCAGTTCTCCACTTTCTTTTTCTTCTTCTTCTTCTTCTAAAACTAACAAAATATAAAATTGCTAACCTCCCTACCTACCTACATAAATAAATACTAAATAACTACCAATTATATACAAAACAATAGTAAGTAATAATAAAAATATAAATTGAGTGATCCACTTATTAGTTTAAATTAATTTATTTTAAAGTATAAAACCTTGTTTATTTCAAAATTATATATAATATTTTCCATTATAATAAATAATAAATATTTTGACTGTAATTTATAATTTTCTTTTGTGATCTTTATAAAAGTTGAATTAACAAATACTTTCAAATTCATGCTATCAAGTTTAACTATATTATTTCAATAAAACTTTTGAATAAGCTAGTAGATTAACTCAAAGTATTTGAATTCTACCTCAAGCTATAGTCTAGTTACAGATAGTTGCATGTAACATTCACTTATCACCTTTTATAGCTATTCGTTCATTATAATTATCTTCATTCATTAGCTTAGCGCAATTTATAAAAAATTAAATAATTAAAAACTAAGAAAGAACTTTTAGTGATCAAAAAACACCTATCAATTTTTAGATTTTTCCCTACCTCACAATTATAAGAAAAGAGAAATAGTTAAGGTAATCAACACTTATAATAAAATTAACATAATATCCCTACCTATAGCTCCCTATAGGAGAAATTAACTACTTTTCATTCATTTATTAATTTAATTAGTGATCATCAATTTTCTTAATGATCTTCAAAGTTAAGCACTACTTTTATGAATGTTAAGTAATTTGATGAACAAATGAATAGATTGACTTATACCTAGTAATAAACTTCATTTTTAACATGAACAAAATAATAAAATAGTAAAGAAATTCATAAAAATTACAAAATTACTATTGTCCTACAAGAAATTTTTTTTTGACATTAATGTTTCAACTTAATATTTTTTTTGTTGTTTGCAAAATTTAATAAATTATTTTTTTCTGAAAAATTAATTTTTTGGATTAATAAAATAAAAGAAAATAATTTTAAACTAAAATAAAAATTACCCAAAAATTTAATCAGCTTCTGATGAGTAAAAAAAAAAAATATATTTTATGAGTAAAAAATATTTGAATCGGTTTAGTCTTTTTTAACAATAATAAATAAATAAGGTTATAAATATTTATTTTAAATTTATTTTTTAAAAATATACTTTTAATATAAAAGATAAAAAAACAAGTGTATGATATTAAAATTAACCAAATCTTGCTCAATTTTTTTTAAAAAAAAATTTGCATTTTATATTTTTTAATTATTATTAATTATATGGCAGATTTATTCAAATAAAATGATTAAATAGAAAAAAATAAATTTATAACAAGGATTCATTTTTAAAAAATACAGCATTTATGCTGATTCTCTCATTCAATATTCAATATGAATGTGAGCAAGAAGTTTATAAAAAAAGAAACTGCAACTATTAAATAAATAAATAAATCCTAAAGGATTATTAACAATCTTAAAATCAAATATATTTATTTATTTATTTGTTTGTTTATTCATTCATTGAAAATTAATTATTTTGAAAATAATTTATTTACTTGATACTTTTTGAAATTTAGAATCAACAACAACAACAATATCAATCAATCAACTTACTTAAAAAATAGATCAAATTTAGCATTTCATATAAAAATTAACAAACAATCAATGAGCTAGGTAAATCATTTAAAGGAAAAGGCTGATGAATACTTAAGAAAACATAGAATTAATGAATTATTTGAAGATATTTGCACAGCCATATGCTTCAAATAGCCTGAAGATATCGAAGGCTTCATAATTCAATAACTTAAGCTAAAGAAGGAACAAGGTTTTAAAACTGGAATTTTTAGTGATGAAGAAATAGATAATGTTTTTACTTTGTTTGATTTAAAGAAAGATGGGTTCATCGGAAAAGAAGCTTGCAAAGATGCCTTAAAAACTTTAGCCTCATCAGAATATTAATTTAACGAAATAGATGAATAAAATATTCCTGAAAAAGTAGATGCCGCTACTTTTACCAGACTCTGCTTCTCAGTATTGGGAGTTCAAAAGCAATGAAGGATAAAGCAAATTACTTAAATATCTGCTAAAATATAAAAATATTCAATTTAACCTAATGTAATCTCATGTTTTATAATAATATTTAGTTTAGATTTTCCTTCGTTGACTAAAACTGTTCAATCGATATTTTTATCAAGCAATTATTAATTCATTCAATCATTATTTTATATAGAAATAATAGCAAAAAAACAAATACATAATTTAAGTAAATCTACTATAATTATTATTTTAATTATTGTTAAAAAAGCATTATAATAACTAATAAAATTTTAGCTTTCATTCATGAAAACAAAAATAAATATAAAAGTAGTTAATAAATAAAAAGGGCTAATTAATTTTGCTAAGTGTTTAGAATAGCATAATAGCTCACTAAATATTTAAATTTTTAATTATTTTTTTATCAAGTAATTTCATTAAAACAATATATTTTAAATTTCATAAAATTTATTTTTAAATTTAATCATTATTTTTAGTTTATTTGTTCAAATTAACTTAAAAAATAGTAAATAAAATCCTGCATGATCATTTATTTTTAAAAATGTAATTTAAATAAAAATATTATATAATTTGTGTTTGTTTGTTCTATTTACTATAAATTTGAAAATAAATTAAATATAATATTTCTATAAAAAAATTATATTAAATAGAAGCTTAGAAAGATTACTTTATTCGCATTCCAGTCATTAAGAGATTTATTTTTTTTCAGTTTTTTAATTTTTATTTTTAATGGAATATATTAAAATGTATAGAAATTGCTTAATGCATTTACTTAGTTGTAAGCAAAAAGAATGACTGATATTAACAATACCTAAATATTTATCATTAAATTTTCTAGGATTTTTATTTTAATAATATACTATAAAAGCTCCTTTTAATAACTTCCAAATGCATATTTGAAATTAAAAAAATAAAGACATATATCAAACAAAGTTTTTTTAAATCGGGGGGAAGAGTGACATTAATTAATAAGAATTGGCAGTAGGTTGATTGCACCAGATAAAGAAAGTAATAAATTATAAAAATAGATAGAAAGAGTACATTAAACAAGTAGTAAAAAAGAAGTACAAGTCATATTGTTTGATTTAGTTTGACCATTCAATAATTTTCCTTAAATTAGTAAGTAAATAAATTAATTAAATAATTAATAAATAAACAAAAGCAGAATTTAGAAAAATCAAAAAATATAAAAATATTTAGAAAAAAGAGAGAAGTACTTACTTACTTACCTAAAAACATACATTCATACAAACAAACATAAAAACAAACAAAAAGCCCATAACTAAAAGATTGTTTGAAAGAAAACTCAATAAGTTAGCTTTGGAATATTTTTAATGGATAAAAATCAAAGTGGTATGAGCTATGAAGATCAAAATAGTGACAGTGGAAATAGAAGCGGCAACGAGAAGTTGATTGATTTTCCTACTAATGGTAACTCAAACTAATTTAAGATAGATAGCGGTGGTATTGTGCCTCCTTATTTATTTAATAGAAGCTCACGCTACACTGACTGCGTCTCTAACTCTTAGGAGGAGAAGACGATGAAAGTGCAAATCTACTTGAATATAGAATTTACATTTGATGGAAAGGTCGAAATGCTCAAGGTGACATAAGATTTACCTCCTAAGTAATTTACTATTGACGATGTGATAAGCTTAGCAATCAGGGAATTTAATGATATCCTTGAGAAAAAAAACAGCCAATATAGAATAAACACAACTTAATCTATTTGGAATCTCTATATGTCTAAGAAAAACGGAAAGCCAAAGTAAGATCTACCTGCTCTAGATAGAGATAATCTTCTTTAGGACACTTAAGAAGACATGTTTTCCTTAGATACAAAAGACCAAAATAAGTTATGGTTAGAAAGCGGTAAAGAGTGGTAAAATTATATAATTTAGCAAGATGAAGGAGATGAAGACTTCATGCCACCACCTGTAAAAAATAATAATGACTCAAAAAAAGATTAAGTTGAAAATAAGGAAACCCAAATTCCTCAAGAAATAAATAATTCAAAGCCTTAGAAATCTAGTGTACCAAGAACTTAAAAAAAACAGAAAGAAAACACTAAGACCTGCTTTAACAATTTATGCTCTTTTTCTAAGTGAAAGGAGACTTTACACTCTAATCCTTCTTAATTGATTTTCACATTCTATAACAAACATTAAAAATAACAACAAACAATTTTTAAAAGTAGTATTTTTAAAACACTCATGTTCATTAATAAGCAATTAAATAAATGAATAAATTAACAAAAAATAAATAAATAAAAATCAAACAAAAAAGTTTGTTTGCTTCTCCAAGTAGATTTGAGATCAGCTTCTTATATAACATGATTGATTGACTATTTATTTGTATTTTTACATGTATTCTAATTCAGAAATTTAATAATATAATAAAAAAAATGAGAAACAAAGTAAGTAAGTAATTGATCCTCACTCACTTGGTTCACTTAGCTGTTTATTGAATCTGTTAAGCACAATATCAAAAACTAATATTAAAAGTTAATAAAAATGTATTTATTTTAAAAATAAAGCAGTTATTGGTAGCTGCAGGAGAAGTGGATTAGAAATAAAAGTCTTTTGGATTTGGTTGTTAAAAATCAAAGAATAAATTATTTGTTCGTTTACTATAATATAAATAAAATCCTTACTATATTTATTAATTAAAATATCTATACAAATTTTATGTATTTAATAACTGCTATGTGGTTATACTATTAAAATATAATTTTTTGATCAAATTTCATGCTTAATTCCTCAAACCCATCAATTTCTGTCATTACTACCATTAAAATACCTATTTAAAAGCCATAAAAATTAAATATTAAAAAACTTGATTGATTTTATTCCATTAAAATTTTTATTTTTTTGTAAAAGAATTTCTTTTTAAACCACATCAAAAAGATCCTTTAAAATAATAAAATTCACGTATAAAACACGAAAATAATCCTATATAGTATCATTAAATTTATTTTCGGTGCTTAAATGACATTTATTTATTTTCAAATATTATTTGTTATAAAAAGTCTGAGACAAAAATTTATATATAGTTCTTATTGAATTAGAGTAAATTTATAAATGTATCAATATGCCTATGTAAATTAAATTTGAACAGAGACAAAATGACAAAACTAGCATAATTATTACATATTTGAGAATATTTTTTATGGCTTAAAACAGCGAGGGAAAACAGTCTGTAAAGCTAGATAGCTGACTAGATAATAATAATATATACTTTTAAATAGATATTTCTTTTATAATTAAAGATATTTTAGATTCTCATAAATATATATTTTTTTATGTATAAGTTTGTAATACAGTAAGCTATTTTATTTGTGCAATACAAAGAAAATTAGTAATAATCAATTTTAAACCAATTTTAAGAATAATTTATTATATTTATTCACTTTTAAACTATTTTTTAAAGATAATAATATAATAAAATTAATCAATCATGATGATTTCCTGTGTTTTAAGTGAGAAAATTCAAATTTAAAATCACTAAAATACAGAAATGAATTATTTATCAATTAGAAGTCGTTATTGTTGGATTTTTAAATTTATAATTAACACTTGTCAAAAGTTAAAAATGAATAGAGAAAAATATTTTTACAATTTTATATCATCAAAATCTTGAAATTCGAAACAAATTATTATCAAAAATAAAGAATTTGATAACTCTATCAAAAACACTTTTGATAAGGTCTTGGTTTCATTTTTTAAGTAAAAAATTTTCTTATTATTTACTAATTATGATATTTTATTTTAATAAAAAACTAATTTTAATAATTTTCTATTTTTATTTATTTCAAAAACGATAATTAAAAAAATTAATATTTTATGTATTTGATTTTGTCTTAAAAATTTAAATTCCAAATAATTTATTTTTTACTTTTAAAAATTAAACTCAATATTTTATCTATCAAGTATTTTAAAAAAATATTTAAATAAAATTATATAAGTGAATTTCGAAATATTTTTAATGATAAATGCCATAAATTTTTCTATCTTCAAAATAGAAAATCCTTTAATTGTTAAATTCTTTAAAAAATTTCAGAAAATGTATGAAATTTTAAATTTATATATTTGAAATATCAATTTTTTTATTAATTTAAATAACCTATGTTGTTTTTTTATAAATATATTTAAGATGTTTATTCTTGAGATAAATATAATAATAGCTTTAATTTTCAATATAATTTAGAAAGGGAATCTAATATTTAGCAATTTCATCTAGTACTAATGGCATATATACTAAATCAAAGATATTAAAAGGAGTTTAAATTGAAAGGGAGAGATAGAAAATAAATGTTAATTAATTTAGAAAAGTAAAATTAACTATTAAGTCTGTAATATCTACAAAATTTAAACGAAAGCTAATTGCTCGAAGATAAATATAGATTGATCTAATTTTTATTGTCTTAAAAAAAGTGTGCTAAAGTTAGTAATATTTTGTTTACTAGCTTGAGTTTTTAGTAAAATACAGTTTTTGTGAATTTATCTTTAAATTGAATGATGCATCATGTTTTGTCTATATCAAATAGAAGATAAAATTAATTTGTTGAAATTAATAAGCAAAAATTAATAGGAAAAATATTTATTTAGCTAGTAAATAAATTTATTTACTCTTGTAATTCTATTAGACTCAAAGTTTTTAATTTATGTATTTAAAAGCAATAGAAATAAGTCGATAAGAAAATATTAATCTCTTGAACACATAAAAAAATATATTGTGCTACGATTATAAAAAATATATTTGACTTATGTTTTGAAAGGAATTATTTCATGGTTACTATTTTCGATATAACTATCTTTGATTTTAAATCCTAAGGCTTTATTCTTGAAGAAAATTAATTTATATCTATCTATTAGTCTTTAAATATAATTATATCAAATTATATACTTTTACAAAGCATATATCTTTATTTGATAATTGACACATTAAATTTTTAGTTTATTAAATTTCATTGGATGATTTTCTGAAGCTGTTTATCTAATAATAAAACAGATTAAGATATTATTAACAAAGAAACACAACATTCTTATAGTACTAATCAAAGAACTTGAAAAATAATTGAAATTTTTTCTAAATTAGATAAAAGTAATTCAAAAACAAACATTTAGATAGAAGATTGAGGAGCAAGCAAAAATTAAAGTTACTTATCAATAATTTGTTTAGAATTTATTCACATAGATAGATAGAGAGAGAGTGTAGTGATTTATTATAAATTAAATAGTTTATCAAGAAATTAAAATAATATCGAATAACTGCGATTTATCAAGAGGGCTTGTTGGTTGATTTGTTTGATCAATAACACAATTTTTTAGTGATTAATAGCAAACACAGAAATATATTTATGTATTTATCAATGTATGTATAGATATTAATGTGTTTGTTCAGACATAGTTATTAATATATTGATGAAAGCAGTATGTTTAATTTATTGTGAATGTTAAATAAAGCAAATCATCAAATTTTAATTGATTAAGTAATTAATTTTTTGTTTGTTTTATTTGTTAAAATAAAAAGGAAATCAAAAAAATAACAAACAAATCAATCAATAAAGGAATTAAAAAATAAAGAAAGTATATATATAAATTGCATCCTTATCAAACAAAAGAGAGAGAGGCAAGCAATTATAAATACAAATAGTAGATTTTTATTTTTTAAAGAGAGTATCAAGTAGATAGGTTAGTTGTGGCTAATAACCAGACATCTAAGCATATAAGCAAGTTAATAAGCAAACAAGTTATCTTTAATTTCAAAAAGTTAAAGTGTTTTAGAAAATAGATAAGCGCGAGTGAAAGCAAACATATTAATCAGTCAGTCAGTCCAATAATTGATATATATCTGAATGTGGCCTTCTTACACACAAAGTTATCTCAACAAAATAGATTAAATTTTGAACAATAATCCTGATCGGAATTCAGAATAGGTTCTAAATGAGCTATTAGTTAATCAGGAAGATCTTATAAGTGAGTTTAAGCGCAGCAATCCCAAGTTGTTGGATTATTTTAGAGACAATTAAAAGTTAGTTCTCAAGCTAGTTGAATACGTATCTGTAGAATCTAGCGATATTTCAGATGTTGATAGATGTTTTAAGTATCCTTTAGTTAGTTCCGATATTTTTGATTGCACACCAGCTTGTATAATGACACAGTTCTTTGTTGAGTCAAAGGATGAGACTTCTAATCAAACCAGGACAAAAAATAAAGCAAATTGCCAAAGTGTAAAACCTAATTCTGGCGATTAGGATGATGATTGTTGTGATGGCGACACTTCACACAATGAAATATCTGTAGCAGATGCATAGGATAAAGATAAGGAAAGCGATTAGCAGCAGAAAGTAGCATCAGCCACATAAATTGAATTAGAAAATTAAGGTAAAATATTTATACAAATCATCCTACAAAGCTTGAAAAAAAGTTAAGCATATTTAGTGTTATAAAATAATCCGCTTACTGATTTAGGAACTTAAAAAAATAATTTAAAAATTTAAAAATAATCGGAGCGACTGCTTAGCTTTTAGTAAATAAATATGGATTTTGAGTTGAATAAATCAAGCAAAGCATGCAAATAGTGCACAAGATTAAACAGCAATATTTTTTAACATATAAAATAGATGAAAAAGAAGAATCAGTAAAGAAATCTACCAAAAAATAAAAGGTATTTAGTTGGCCAGTTATGAATAAACTCTTTTAGTTTTTAGAGCCTCTCACATGCATTAATGAAGTATTAGCAGGTTACTGGTCAAAGGTAGTTTTGAGCTTGGTATAAATGAAGCCTTAGGAAATGATTGAATACATTTTAACATCTCAAGGAGTTTTGGATGGTCTGTTTAGGCATATAAATAACTAATCAATAGGTAAATAAATAAAAAAAAAACAAATTAAAAAATACACACAGAGATAAATAAATAAATTAAGCTTCAAAAAAGTTCGTTTTAAAATATTTCATAAATGGATTTCAAGGAGCAAAAGCATGAATGATGTTATCAAAGGAAAATCGGAAAGAGTCCTTTTTTTGTAATTTGATTTTGCGTATAAATTTGATTAGAAAAAAAAAAGTATGTCATAGCTTGGGTCATCACACAAATGCAAATTATTTGAAATTAGTGCTAAATAATTTGAATATGCAATTAA
The DNA here is from genome assembly GCF_000189635.1 of Tetrahymena thermophila SB210. Lineage (NCBI taxonomy): Eukaryota > Ciliophora > Oligohymenophorea > Hymenostomatida > Tetrahymenidae > Tetrahymena > Tetrahymena thermophila. The sequence continues at coordinate 49,333 of NW_002476537.1, read as the reverse complement.
TTAAATCTTAAATAGAGTTTATTTTTGAATTTTTAATAATATTTTGAATTTTCTTTCTCCCAAAAATTTCTAATTAATCAATTTCTTTTTATTTGTCATTAAAACTGAAAAATTTTACCACTCTTTATTCCTGAGTTAATTAATATACAAATAATTCATGCATAAGATATTTTATTTTGCCAATATATCCTACCACTCCATATAATACCAAACAACCATACCTACTTTTTTAATTATTTTTTTCTATGAATTTAAAAAACGAAAGCAATCACATAAAATTTATTAATTAAGTTTCAAGTATTTATAAATTTTTTTGAATAGTCTTTTATATTTAAAATTTTAATAATTTAAATCTAGAAATACAAAATTTTATTAATTGATAATAAAAAATATTTTGAAATAGAATTTGTTTACTAGAGTTAAATATAAAATTCATTTTAATAAAATAGCTTCAGTTGTTTAGACTTTGTTAATACTAGAAAGCAATAAATTTAGTTCTCAAACTTAGGAATTTTTAAAAGATTTTACTGACATTAAGGTAAAAGCAATTGGTGAATTCATAGATAAATTCGGAGAGTATTGTTCAGAAGAGATTTAAAATTTAGCATTAATATTTACTGAAATTATTTCTAAGTATTACTTGATCCAAGATGGTAAAGAAATGCTTGAATATCTATGCAGTGAAGAATCTGTAGAGAAAATATTTAAATTCATGATTCATGGCAGCGATGGAGCAAAAAACGGAGCTTGTCAAATTATTCAAGCACTTGCTTAATATTATGCATTCAATGCAAATTCATTCATTAGTGGCTACCCAGAAGGTTCCGAATATTACATGATTATGTTACAATAATATGAAAACATGGCTTTCTTAAAGACATTAAGCAGTAGCTTTGATGCATTAGCAGATATTCTAGCTGGTAAAGACAGCAATGCAGCTGGTGGTAACTCCAGAGCAGTTTTGGGCATCCATAGATTGAAAATTATAGAAATTATGAATTAAGTTATTAGAATTCAATTTCCAAGTGTTTAAGAAGGTCTTGTCAACTCTAAGATTTTACAACACATGCTGGATTTATTTTTTAAATACGAGTGGCACAATATATTGCATTAAATAGTTTTAAATATTTTATTATTTATTATCTAAAACTGTGACAAAAGCAAGATAAGAGCTTACTTAAAACATCTTTTAGTAGATTAAAATTTCACACAGTAAATGATATCATATGTTGGAGATACTCTTTATTATTTTGATAAAGCTAAATACCCAGATCGTTGTACAACTAAAGGTAATCTCGGCTACATAATTAAAATTGCAGATGAGATAGAAAAGTTTTACTAAAAATCGGTTTAAAACAGATAAAATAGTGATATGCTTGACTGGCATAATCAAGAATGGATTAATTTTATGGAAATTACTCTTGATATCCATAAAGAAAGAGGATGCAAAGATTTAGGTAATTTCAACAAATACATCAATGGTCAAGTCCCTGCTGAAACAGCTGGAGGAGAAGACGATATGGCTATCTATAGAGAATATGAGAGACAACAAGCTGCAGATCGTATGAATCAACGTTAAAGTTATTTAGAACAAGTTGAACTACAAAAGCATTACGAGTTAAAGAAAAGCAAATCTGAAGAATCCTAAACTCCCAAAAAAGAAGAAAATCAAACAGCTAAAGGAGAGTAAAAAAAATACTTTGAAATTAAACACAAAAAATAAAACTTTTATCTTTTTTTGAGCTTTAAACATAATAAATATTGTTATTTATGTTATTTAATTAAGGAAATTTTATTTTTTAAGATTCAAAATTAAAAATTTTTTAGATTGAAGTAATATTTTTTTAATATTTAGCAATGCACAACCAAGTTAAACATTAGGAGTAAGCTCAATCAGGTTTTAAGATTCTTCATAAAAATAAAATGTACTATTTGTTCAGATGAACAGCAAAAAATTAGATGATGACATTTAAATGGATGAAGAAGAGGAAGATTCAATTAAAAAAAATAAACCTACTTCTGAAAATACAGAAGAAAACTAAGCTAACTCTTAAAATGTAATTGATCCAACAAAATAATCATCTTAATACAATAACAATTATATAAGCGATAACCCGATAATTAGAGAAATAATGGAGAAATACAGTCCTACAAAAGGATTGATTATAACTCCTGAGGGTAGTATCGTTTCTCCTTCAAAAATAGAGGAAAAAGACCATCTAATACACTTAAAACCAATAGGAACAGACCCTCAAATTGATGTTGTAATTGAGAGAAAAGTTATAGAGCCTTTAATTGAAGAGAAACATATTTCAGAGAGTGATCTTAATACTCCTTAAAAAGAGAAAATTGTAGAAGAGGCATAAAATAATAATAATGAAGAGTAGTAGTAAGGTATAGACTAAGATTAAAGCAGTAAGTAAGCTGCTTCAAATCTGGCAGATGATGGTGATGAAATATAAGAACGTAAATAAGAAATAGATTAAACAGAATAATAGGCCCATAAAGTTAGTTCTGCCAATAACTTAGACAGATTTAATGAAGATGAGGAAATAGATTAATCAAAAGTAAAATCTTCTGTAGAGTTAGGCACAAATGTTGATTAGGCAAATCCTCAAGAGATTTAAAATTAAGTTAAATCAAACACTGATGAATAAATTGAAAAAGAAGATAATGTAAAGCAACAAGAAGGAATTGTGGAGAATAATCCTATTTAATCATCACCAGAAAAGCCCAATAATATAATTGAACTTGAAAATGCAGAGATAAAAGAAAATAAACAAGACAGTGAGAGTTAAAATGTTGGGGTTGTTTCTGAGAGACTTAATCATTTTATGAGCTCCATATCAAATGCTTAGGTTGGAGATAGAAACAAATCATCTGAGTCTAACTTAAAAAAGGGATTTTAGAAAAAACCTAGCTCTTCCTATTCTCCCTCTTCCCATAAAAAAGAAATCGATTAAAATTTATTCTCACCAAAGAAAGCAAATGTCAATCAATTCATTCCTTCTGAACCTACGAAATAGGAAAATGAAGAGGTCAAGGATTAAGATTAGATTGAAGAAAAAGCTGAAGTTAAATAAGAAGTAAAAGTTGAGGAGCAACAAGTAGATGATGAGCAAGCTGATAACAAAGTAGAAGTAATTAAAATATAAGACGACCACGATTCTAGTCAAGACGAAGTTTCTAGTGATGTAAAATAAATTGAAGTCAATCATAATGAAATAGAAATCAAGAAAGAAGAACAAATTATTCAAAGTGAATAAACTGAATTAAAACAGGAAGCTAACTAGTAAGAATCTGAATAAGAATAGCACATTGAAATTATAAAAGATTAAGAGGATGATGATGAAGAAGAAGATAATAAAGTTGAATAAAAAACAGAAGATAGTTCTAATTTACAAAAACAAGAAGTAAAATCAGAATAAGGTCTTCAAGCTATGTAATAGGAATAAAAGGAAGAAATAAAATTACAATAATAAAATACTGAAACTGTGTAAGATGAGATAAAGAATGAAGTTTTAGAAACTGATAAAAAGATAGAGACAGAAGAAAAGCAATAAATTAAGGATATCAAAAAGGATACAGCTGAATTTTTGAAAGAATCAGGGGTTTAAGAATACTAATATGTATTATTCAATAAGCAAAATCAATAGTAAATGAGTTCTCCTTTGATTGAATAATTTGAGCATAATGTCCAAAATAAAAAGATTTCCCTTTTTACATCTTAGGAAATCCACAAAGAAACCTAAAATGCAAGTGAAAATTAAATTAAAAATTCATAAGACAAAGATGATAATATTATGAATGAACACATTATTAAAGTTGAAAAGTCTGAGTTCAAAACTTTTGTATTTTAAGAAGAAGAATCAAGCAACGAGCCCATAAACATAGAGTTAGACAGAGAATACGATAAGGAGGAAGCTGAATAAATACTTAAAACATCTCACAGTCCAATAAATTAAATTTCAAATATCGATTCTTTGAATTCGTTGAATAACTTCAAATATGAAATGAAATATGTTTCTCCAGCCTCAGATAACAACTTTGCAAAATCAGGTGAATTAAAGGTAAATAAGGAAAAAGAATAATCTGAGTAGTAATAACCTCAAAGCTTACCCAGCAGTCTTTAAAGCAGTCCTTAAGACTAAGAAGCACTAACTCAAAAAACTACAATAATCACAAAAATTACTTAAGGAGGAGTTACAACTACTCAGACAACAACTTCTTATAGCAAAGTTTAAGATAATTAAAAAGCCTCATCGAAGCAAGGATCTCCTTCATAAAATATAAATGCTTCTAAAGATTCTCCTTCAAATAATCTAGATAAACTTGTGGTAACTGATGAAGGATAAATCCCAGCTTTAATCTATGATGAAAACGATCCTTCCATTAAACAGTCAAAAAAGAAATTCGGATCAGAATAGACAATTGATAGCTAAACTAAATCATTACCTTCTGATGCTTTTAGATTAAAAGAAGACATGAGCTCTAGTGCTAATCTAGGAAATGCAGATCCATAAAGAGCATTTGGATCTTCTCCTATGAAATTTAAGCAGTAATTTTAAGAAAATTTAAGAACTAGCTTAGATTCGTCTTCTATTCAAAGATTAAATTAGCAAAATTCACAAAGTGTCGATGCAGCATAATCTAATTTAGGAGAAATAAGACTAACCACAACTTAGTCTGCTGAATCAAATGTTTCTCCTGTAACTTAAAAATCTCAGTTTCTGCAACAAAGCCAGCAAGAGCGCCTATTTATTTAACAAATGCTTCTTTAAAAGTATGGAAAAAATTCTACCAGCTAATCAAACTCACCTTAAAATAATAGTAATAGTCCATAAGAATTCAAACCAGCAGATCCTTACTCTTCTACTGCTCCAGCTCACTAATAATATAGCTTCAAGTTATAAAATCCTCACGAAACCTCAATTAATTAAGAATAACAGGCTTAATAAACAATTAATATTGGTGGAAGTAATTATACTATCATTGGTAAATCAGTTCACACAAATACCAATTCACAATTTTAATAACAGTAACAACAATAATAATAATAAACTTAATTAATTTCAAACAATTAGCAACAAGAAATTTAAGGTTAATTGTAATAAGGCCAAATAATAACACAAGCAGAGAAGATATCATATGTCGAATAAGAAAGTTTTTTGCTTCAGTAAAAGCTCTCCTCAAGCAAAGATTATTAGCTTATATAAGCTTAAATAAAAGATATGCAAAATGTTTATGATATCATAAGTGATGATAATACATTACTTATTGAATAAAGAATCATTACCAGTTAAAATATAAGAGAGACATTCTTAGAAGTAGCTGAAAGATCTAGACTTTAGCTTGAATCTACTATTGATGGCTTAGAATAGGATAAGCAGCGTCAAGAAAAGGAGTTGAAGTTACAATATTAAACAGAATTCGAAATGATTGAGAGATAAATGAAACAGGAACTAGATGAATAGAAGGCTAGAAAGAAAATTCAAGATTTCCTTTAGAAACTTCTAGTCGACAGAGTGAACAAACTTTACGAAATCCATTTAAAGTACTCTCTTTAATAAAAAATATCTTTAGAGAAGGCTATTATAGAAGCTAAAAATTTGAACGAAAAGCTTCACAGCATGAATCTTTTGGTTGCACCTGCCAAAGAGCTCAGTCCAGAAAAGCAACAACAAATTTTAAATACTGAAAAGCCTAATTTCATATAGAAAATCTAACCTGTTAGTTAACAAGAGTATATTTAATAGAAGCAAATCATCTAACCATAGCAACTTACTCAGTCTTCTGTTTCTTAGACTTAAGATGACAACGACTTAAATAAATATCTGGTTTAGACCATTCCTAGATAGTACAATTCTGTTCCAGCTAACAATTCTGACAATGCTAAAACTAATTTGACTGTGAATACTGGAGTTAAAAAGAATATAGAAAATAATTCAGAATAAGGTGGATCTAATTCTCCATGCTTTGGCAACAAAGATTAGATTAAAATTCCTCTTCATAAATAATCAGAAGATTCTAACAGCTCATCAGGAGCAGCTGATAATGATTAACAAAAAAATATGTACAGTTCATAGGGAGAGAGCACTTCTCCATGTTTTGGAAATAGAAAATCCTCACCTTAAAGAAAGAGCTCATTTTAGAGATATGGTGGTAGAAGACTTTCTGGAAAGGACAATTAATAAGAAGGAGAATTTTTAGAAGATCCTTATGACTACAAAGCCAGCTCATCAGCTAGAGATAAATCTCCTATGCCAAGCTAGATGTTCATGCAATCTTCAATCAATTCTAACACTCAAACTAGTGCTCCTAACTCTTCGAATGAATATTTGAGAAGGTTAACACAACCAACAACATTAACTAGTGTAACGAATTAGTAGTAGCCTCCATTTAGAATCAGTGGTTCTTCTTAGAGTTAACCTACACAAATACAACAGCAATCATAGTATGCTCCTCATAATCAGTAACATTAGCGTATATTTGATAACTATATTTAACCAAACACTTACTAAGGAAGTGAAGACCAACAATAAAACAACTCTCAAATTCCTTCAAACAGATATTCATAAAATCCTCAATTAGAAAGTAATAAGAATGCCTCATCTAAAGGACCAGAATAATACAATATCTAATAGCCTCGCACTTCACTGCAGCCAAGTTAATTATAGCAATAATAATTATAACCTAACAATTAGCAATAACCATATTAACAACCTCCACAATATCGTAAGATCTTTGGTTAAACACCTTTACAAAGTATTAACAAGCAACAGTAATCAAACCATACAACGATAAATCTTCAAAATCCTTCTTCATAATAGCCCCAATAAGTATAAATTTAACAATTATAGTAATAGTAATAAGTAAAATAATAGCAATAATAATTTGCTTAGTAGCAACAACTTAATCAATAACCCAACCAATAATAATAACTTAATTAGTTGTAATAACAGTAACAATAATAGCAACTTCCACAATAATAGTAAGGTCTACTCTATTATAACTACAGCCAACCTTAATTAACACAAAAGTAAAATATAACTTAGCCTGAAGATTAATATAAAAAGATTAGTGATAACTTAAAGCTTAGTGGATATTATGGTTAATAATAAGTAAAGACAATTCAAATAGACTTAAGCAATAACACAGATGAGAGAAAAATTTCTGATTATGTTTCTTCTTCAAGCAAAAGCAGTGATTAAGTTTAATAACCTCAAAGAGCTAACTAGTCTGCAATTTACATTAATTAAAAATAAGTTCCCTAACCTTCGCATTAGCAAAGAGGATCTTATGGATAGGCTAATTTCTAAAATAACTCAGATTAAAATGAAATAGAGAATCAATTGCAATTTAGGAACTACATTAGCAACCCTCAAGTTAAATCTACACACAATACTCCAGGAAACGGATCAACACCAGTTGGAAGTAGCTCTAATTTGTAGCCCATATCCTCATAGCCACAAAATAATTAGCTGACTTAAAAAGAGCTAAACCATAAGCTACTTAGTTAAACTACCTACATAGAATAACCTAGATAAAGACCTTTAAGTCATTCTGAAATAATGTATAAAAGTCCGTCTAACTAACTTCCTGTTGAATCTTAATTTGCTAAATAATTTAACTCATCTCAAAACAACTCTCCTCAAAATCCTTCCTATCAATAACAATAGTAACAATATGGTGCATCAAATTTCTAATAAGTTAATTAACAGTAGCAACAGTATCTAAGCAATTAATCAAGCAAACCTCTTCTCAATAACGAAATCTAACAAATTATTTCTAAATACACTACAGGAAAGGAATAAGCAGGAATGTATCCTAATTAAATTTCTTAATATTCTAGTGTTTAACCTCCTCATCAAATGCATACTCAAATTGGTGGAAGCGAAAGAAATATTTAATATAGTGATGAATTCAGTTACGATAAGGCAAAGAATACAAGCACAAACTACACCTCATACAGCGGAAATGGATCTTTCTATAATTAACAGCAGAGCGATATATCTTCAAGTCATTCAGAAATGGCTGATGAAATGTCAATCAATTCTTCTACTTCAGTTTCTTAATTCATATAAGAGCTAAATGGTAAAAAAATAAAGATCGTCATGAAAAAGCCAACTGTTTAAAAACCATCTCCAAACGATCCACATGAAATATAGAAGTAGCAAATGCAACAATAAGCTAAACAGCAGCAACAAAACCAATAATAATAATAATTGCTAAATTCTAATTCAGTAAACAATATGAAACAATCAAGGTAAATGAATGAATAAGACAAATAATTAATTTAATTGCTTAAAAAATGAAAAACATTCAATAAAATTTAATCTAACAATAATTTTATTTGTGATAAAATATATTCTCAATAACTTAGTAAAAATATGAATAAAGTAATATAACACATTAACAAATTAAATCAATATTTTCTTTCTTTGTTTGTTAGTTAGTTAGTTAATTAATTAGTTATTTAGTAAATATAGCATCATTATCAAATTTATGCCTTAATACGGTTAAATTATCATATTTGTGAAAATAAATCTAACTTAACTTTACAAGTATCTTGCTTAAATGGCATACAAGCAAAGCACAAACCAATAAATGAATGAATGAAACTATCAATCTATCTATCTATATAAAATTTACTTCTTTTTATTGTTCAATAATAAGTAACTAAGTAAGTAAACAAAGTTGAATAAAATATTGCTATTCCTATTTGCCATAACTAATTGAGAAACAAACATTTATATATATATACTAGCTGAAAACACAGTAAGTTTATAGAAAAATTATTTTTTCTTAGATATAAATATTATAATTAATTATTACATTTATATGTGAAATAGCTGTGTTTTCATTGTGAAATGCTTTTTATAGTAATAATAAATAAATTCATATGATTAATTCATATCTTTATTACCTTTATTTTTATTCTTTTCTCATTATTTATTATGTTTTATGCTTTATTAAATATTCATAAAATATATTTTAATATATCTATCCACTTTATTCAATATAATTTTTAGTGTTAATAAATCTGGTGAAAATAAAAAAAGTGTACAAAAATTTTAATAAATTAAAAGTTATTTTTTTTACTTTGAATAGTTTTTAATTAACTTCTATACATATATTTATAATCTATATAAATTTTTAATTTGCATAAATTTTAAAAACTTTTACAAGTTAATTTTTAAGTCATTCATTCAAAATAAAGACAAAATTTTTAATTTTTAATCAAAACAAGGTTTCTTTCTTAACTAATCTCTTCATCTTCATAATTTTGCTCTTAAATTTAATTTCTGATGTTTCTCTAATCAGATTACCACTTTTATAACATTAAAAAATAATTATAAAAAATTAAATCAAACTAAAAATTCAATCGTTTTCTATTATTGTATTTATTACCAATGATAAATAGGATTTATAATTAATAAATCAGATATTTTAAAATATTGAAAGAGTTTATTAATTATTTGCTATCTTTTTTTAATAGCGCATTGAAAAATTTTAAATGAATGATTGATTAAAAAGATTAAATTAATAATAAAAAACCTTATAAACTAAAAATTAAAAGGAATAATTAGAATAAAAATCTTATTTAATTTTTACATGAGATCAAGAGATAATATGGAGAGATTAATGCTTTGTTATAAACAAGAAATCAAACTATGCATGCCCTCGTCTGTAATCATATTAAAACTTTTTATTAATTATTCAATTATTTAAAGAATTTATAACAACACAAAAGTTAATTATTTTCATTTAAACAATTAAAAAATTAAAAGTATTCATATTTAAAAAAATAAATTATTAGCATGTAGAAAAATAACAAAGTTATCAAGAAACTAGCTAAATTAATAGAAAGTAATTTGTTATTTACGATAAATTTAGTATAATTAATAAATAAGCATTTGAATTAAAAAAAAGAAATCGGATAGCAATAATTTTTTTACTATAAATTGAGTTTCAAAGCTGAGAGATTAGTAATTTTTGCAATGTAAAAACATAAATCTTTAGCACCTGTATCTCTAATATTATTAAAACTTTACAAAATTTGTTTCTTGAGATAAGTACTTAATATTTAATTATAATTGTTACTAAAGTTTAAGCACTAAATTTTAAAGATAAGAACATTTTTCTAAAGAGCAACCTAAATTTTTGGCACCTTCTTCACCTATTTAATTCTCTCTTAATAAATAAAATAAATTTAACAAAAACAAAAAATTTTTAATCTTGTTAAAGCTTTATAAAAATCTAAGAGCACAAAAATAACTTCAATTAATAAGTATTATACTATTAAATTAAATACTTTTAACTTAATAAATTTATTTGTTTAAAAGGAATTTTGAAGAAATTAACTAAGAAGTCAAAATTTTAATTAATAATTAACAAATAAACTTACTAAAGACCAAGGGTTATATTTATTAGTTTGCTACACTTTTCTATTGCATTTCCTAAGCTTAAAACACCTTGAACTCCAATATAGTTTAATCTTTTCAAGTGATTAAAATTAAAATTTGTAAATAAATAACCATAATTATTACAATCATTATGATAAAAATCAAGCTGTAAAAGTAAATATATCCTTATAAATTTTTCTATTTATTACTAAAGGTTAAGAGTCAAATTTTAAAGGCTACTGCTACATTATATCAAAGAATTAGCTAAATCTTAAGCACCTTATGATCCAATTTAGTTAAGTCTTATTTTATTTTTAGATTGTATTAGTTAATTGATAGAAAAATAAAATTAAAATATCTAAAAGAAGTCAAACAAACATTTAATTTAAACAATTTTAAATTAAATTAATAACAAAAGATAAAAGAATAAAGCTAAGCTAAAATTCTTATGCTAAAGTCAAAAAATATATTTAAAATTTGAAAAATAATGCCAAAATAATTTTTTACTATAGATTAATCGATAGAGTTGTGAGATTTGTAAATTTGATGAATAATGTTTAACACAAAACAGATATTTCTTATTGTCTCATTTTATTTTTACTTTTATTAAATATTTATTAGTTTTTTAAATTAATGAATGATATGAAAATTTTAAAATAATAATTTTTAACATAAAAATTATGTTAAGTTAAAAAAAATACTTAATTAATATATTTAGCAAATAATTTTTTACTCTAGATTTAAATTTAAAGAGATGAGATCAACACAATTTGATAAAGCAAAGCTTAGATTTATTAAGTCTTACTATGAAATTTCATTCTAACTTTATTATATTTTTAAAATGAAAATAAATAAAGCAAAAATTATATTTGAAATATAAAATTTTTATTTTTAATAAATAAATAAATTTTTAAAATACTAAATAATTTTAGCAATCTTAAATATATTTTTTTAGTTAAAAAATCAAAAGTAATACAAATAAATGAATTAAATTAAATGATTGTTATTTATTCTTTAATTTCTTTATACCTAAGATTTAACTCAAGATAAGTATGAGATGACAAAGGAGATTCTAAAAACTTTTTAATATAAAATAAAATAAATTCAAATAAAGAAAGTAAATTAATTTATTACATCCTTAACATTATTAAATTATTTTGTCCTTTAAATCATTTTTATTTTTACACCTTTTTAGTTTTATTTACTAATTATTAAAGTATTCACCTTTTATATAAATTAATACGCATCTTTATATTATGATATTTATATTAAAAAATAAAATACTGTAAATTCTCATAAATTAAGATCTTTGTTAATTAAGATTAAATTTTGAAAAGTTTTTGTATAATCAAAAAAATTAGTAAATGTTTCTAAAATATTTATTTGTCACCTTGAGTGGTTGTAGTATATAGAAAAAAGTTCACAGTGGACATTTGAAATGTTAATAAATTTGATATAATATTGATGAAAAAATTTAATTAATGTTTTATATATGAGTACTTAAAAAAGATATTTAAAATTTCTCGCCAGAATCTGTTTCTGATTGATCTTAAAATAAAAAATTATTCAGCGACTCAAAAATTTTAATTGATTTAAATTTATCTTAAACAAAATTGATAAAATTGTATAAAAAATCATAGAATAAGTATGATGAATAATTTATTGTTTATGAATATTATTAAAAGTTTAATTATTTATATAATATATTTTATTTGGTGTTTTGAAATGTTGATTTATTTTTTGCTTTTTATTTTATAGCTTGTTTTTTTGTTTCTTTTCCTTTTTTATTTCAAATCTTTCCATTAAGTTATTCAACTTGCTTATTGTAGTCTAAGAAAGGGAGATTAGGGTTTCTTTGCAACCAGTTTCTGGAGTGCCATTTAATATTGTTAGCAGTTTCAACAAAGTGAAGAGTGAGAGCATGTCTTGGGTACTTTGATTTATTGTGTTCGCTATAATGAACGTAGTCTCCATTGAATACGAGCATAGAGCCTCTTTTAACTTCTAAGGGAACAGCCTTTTCTAATTCATATTTCTTTTCTTCACCTTCATATAAAACATCATCTCCAGCAGCGTTTCTGTACATAAATCTCTTAGTAGATTCTTTTTGGCTTCCGCTGACTCCCCACATGCATCCGTTTTCTTTAGTAGCATCGTGCAAAGCAAACCAAAATCCTACACAGCTTAACTTGGGTTCAGTGATCAAGTAGGTGTTATCAGTATGAGGACAAACCTATTATCAATATTAAAATTATAATAAATTCTTTTGCTAATCATAAAGGAGAACTAAGAAGATTTAATTTAAAGAAATAATCGTTTTTTAATATTAGAAATTAAAATGACAACTAAAACTAAATTTTTAAAATTTATTCTGCCATTTTATTTTTATTAAGCGCTTTTAATCTACAACTTTACAAAAAACCATTGCTGTATTTAAATAGCCTAAGTTTTAAGTAGATATTTATTTATTTGTTTGTTTGTTTCTATCTAAATTAACGAAATAACAATGTAATATTACTTGAGCTCCAACTTTAGGATTTTTGTAGATGTACATGCTTTAAACCAAGGAAGGAGCTTGGTATTTAATCTATTGTAAAATGTACTTATAAAGAGGTTAATAAGAGAACTTTTAGTAGAAAGGATCGAGATCGTGCATAGCATGACCAATTTTATTTAAGGCATGCTCCTTTGGTACAGTGAGATTACCATTCTTGTCGAATACATTTTCTTCAAAGAAAAAGTGGATTTTGTCTCCAGTTTCAATAAAGTCTAACCCTCTTGAGTCTTCACCACTCTTAAAGTAAACGATTTTCTTGAAAATATCATTTTGCTTGACGAGTCTTTCAGTTTCAGCAATCATTTAATCAACTTCTTGCTCAGTTAAGACATTTTCTACTAAGGTGGCACCATTCTCAAAATATTCTTTAACGTGTCTCTCAGTGAATACCTTGTCAAATGAGCTGGTAGCTATGAACATCTTCTACTTGCCAAATAAAGAAAAAGATGCTAATCTAAAGGATTTTGCGATTTTCAACATTTTATGAGCTATTTTTTTTTATTATTAAACTTGCTTTTTTAAGATATTTCTGAAGTTAATTTTAATAAAGAATTAATCTGTAATAAATGATTTATGTGTCTTTTCTGATTGCAGTTTTAGTCACATATAAATGATATGTTGGTTAAATTAAAAAATATTACAAAGCAATTTATTCATTTATATTCTTATTACTTCATTTATTCCCCCTAAATCTCTGAAACCCCTAAAAAAATTGAAAGACTTAACATTTTAATTTAGGGTCACTAAACCAATCAAATGATACTATTTTAAATTAATGTTGTGTGCTTGCTTAACTTATACTTTATTTATTTTTCTTAAATTACATGCTATTATAAAAATAAGAGTAACAAAATGAAGCAAAAAAATTGAACTTAAAAAATATTTACATTTTAAGTAAAGAGGTTAGCTACTTTAGGAAAATAATTAACAAAAAATATGTATTTTTTTGTTTTTTCTATTTATTCTTTAAAGGAGAAACCATCAAAATTTTTTGGATGAATAAAAAGAAGATCTGCTTAACTAATCAAAAATCCAAACAAAATTGTTCTAGTTGTTAAAAAGAAAGAAAGAATTTACTATGCTTAATTAAGTATTATAAGTCAGAACTATTTCTCCTAAAAATAATCTATATAGATATTTTCATCAAACTTTTTTGGATGACTTGTAAATAAATCTGCTTAACTTATTGAATGCCTAAATTAATAACTGTTCTAGTTGATTAAAACAAAGGATTTCTCAAATTACTAGTAAAAATATTTATCATTCATGCATTTAAATATTTTTTAGTCGTGATATTATAAACCCCCTCTTTTCTTAAATAAAAATTTAAAAATCTTATGAATTTTATCTATAAAATGTAAAATTATTCAATATAAAATTTCTTTTTATGAAGGTCTCTTTAAATCTTTTTATTTTAAATATAAAATAGTATTTTTTATTCTCTTAAGTATTAATTGCTTAAACTTTCATATTGTCTAAATTTATTAGCAAATAATAACTTTTATTAATATATTTTTGTATGTTAACATCATTAAAATTAAAATATAAATTTATTTAATGCTTATAAAAATAAAAGAGTATAATTGACATATGAAAATAATATTAAGATCCCTAATTTATTTACAGAACATTAAATAATAAAAAAGGTCTTTCAAAAATGTTAATGTTGATGCCTTTATGATTTTTAGAAAAATAAATTCAAAATGCGATTGTTTGAATCTATTTTTAGCTTAATTATTTATTAAAAATAAAATTAAGAAAACACTTAAGATTGTAATAATCAAATAAAACAGTCATAATTTAAAACATGTTATTGTTTTAACATTTAGAAGAAGTATTCATAATTCCATTTAATTTAATATAATTTTATATTTTTAATTTTAAAAAGTTTTAAAATTCTTCTCTCTCAACTCATCATAGCCTTGACATTGATTTCCAGTAATTTTTTATAAAATTAATATTTTAAAATTCCATAAAAATTATTTCTATTTGCTAAAAGTTTTGAGAACTTTCGTGATGAAAGAATACAATTATTAGTTTAACCATTATCTCAATGCATTAATCTTTCAAATTTGAACCTCATTCTTAAGTAATATTTAAATTAAAAATTTGTTTAAAATTAATCAGTTGTAATTAAAAATTAACTTATTTTAGCTTAATTATCTTTTTAATTCATTTATTTATTTTTAAGTCAATTGTATTTTATTTATATTTTAAATTATATTTTTTAGTTTAAATTTGCTTTTCACTTATCAACTCTATAAAAAATTAATTAAAACTAATTAATTTCTTTTTTAAAAAGTAACATGTATTTAACTGAATAAGGTGCTTTAAGTTTAGGTTCTGCTTTATCTAATTTAATCAACCTTCATAAAGTCACATTATCACTTAAGTAAATAATATTATTTGTTAAATTTTTAATGTTTCATAGTTTCTTATTCTATTATTGTTTGCTCAAGTAAAATTAATATTATTGAAATTTACTTTAAATTTTATTGATTTTTTATGTCTTTTTATTAAATTTTACTATTAAATAAAAAAGTAACAATTATTTAAGGACTACTGGTGTTTTTGGTTTATGTTCTGGTTTTTCCAATTGTCATAATCTCTAATATTTAACACTTAAGCTCAAGTAAAAATATTTTTTATAAATCTTATCAAATATTAGCTATCATGAATTTGATAAATCAATTTATTTATACTAAAAATTAAAATTAATTAATTTAAAGCAACAATTAAATTGGCGATGAGGGAGCAAAAAATTTAAGTTCTTGTCTAATAAATTGCTCATAAATCTTGCATTTATCATGCTACTTAGAGTAAAAGTTTTTTTTATTTAACTTGAAAATAGAATATCAATATATAATATCTTTGATAAAGAAAATAAATAAAACAGTAATTAAATCTAGAAGAGTTAATAGCTGTCCATTAAATTAAAAAATTTTTTTTAACAATATCAAATAATAATACAAAATTAAAATGTATTAACTTTCATTATTAATATAAAAAGAAGCAATAAAATAGGTGATGAAGGTTTTTATTACTTAAGTTCTTGCTTATTAAAATGTTAAAATCTAACTTATTTATCATACGAATTAAGGTAAATGACATTTAAAATAATTAATATATTCAGGATATGTTTTATAATTAAGTTCTTATCATCTATCAGTTAAAAAAATCTTAATATAAATAAATAATATCTTATTTACAATATCATTTATTTTATCCTAAATGATGGCAAAAACTATAATTTTCAATACAACTATTTTACTAGATTTTTATTAAATGCATGTTTATATATTCTAGATTTTAAAGCTAAAAAATTCTGGAAATTAAACCTAATTGAAGACATAATGAAAATTAATAAATTATGTTAAATAAAATTTTATTAACTCAATAGTCGAAATAATATTGGAGACTTGGGAGCTCAATTTGTTGCCAAAAATCTACCAGTTCAGACAAAACTCACAACTTTAACATTAAAATTAATGTAAAATTAGCTTAATATTAATTTTCTTTTTAATTAATTTCAAAAAAAAAAATTGAATCAAGTTAATATTATTTATTATATTTCGTGTTTATTTTTTAGTTAAAATACTTAATAGTTCAAATCTAATATATCTAATGAAATAATATATAAAAAAGGTATAATAGAATTAGTAATGAAGGAGCTTCAAAATTAGGCTAATTAATCACAAAAACATTGAATTTATAGAATTTGACACTTCATATTGGGTAAATATAGTCTTTTTTAAAATTTTAAAAGATTCGTTAAAAATATTAATTAATTAGTGCAATTCAAATCAAATCAATTTTAAATTTGTATTATTTCTCATTTTTTTCTTTTTAGCATATTTTTGTTTTAAATTTTTCAATTTTTATGAGAATTTTAATTGATTTATTAATCTTGATAATCTTCTTCATTATTTTTGTTTGATAATAAATTTAAATATTTATATAATTTATCTAATTAATATTTATTTATTTTTGTGTATGGAGATTAAATTAAATTAACACAAATGAAATACATAAAGCAAATAATTTCATACTACTTCAATATAAATATTCACTATCTTATTAAATTTAAAAGTTACAATAAAATTGAGGATACTGGTATTTCTCATTTAAGTTCTGCTTTAGAAAGCTGTGCAAACCTCTCAATTCTGTCATTATGGATATTGTAAAAATATTAATTTTATTAAATCATTTTATAAAAAGGAATTTAATTTAATTTTTCAAATTAAATTTAAGGCATTATTTCATTATCAAATATTTTAAAAATTAAAAGGTTTAATTAAATTAATGATGATGGTGCTTCAAATTTAGGTTCTTCTTTAGCAAATTGCAAAATGCTTTCAAATTTAATTTTGTCAATTTGGTATTTTAAAATTTATTTTTTATTTATTAAATTTACAAATAATTTTTCAAAATATTAACGTATTTCCTCATGAAAATAAAACAAAAAAATACCACTTTCTTAAATAAATTAAAAATTTTAAAAATTTTTGCTTGAAAATTGAAAACTCTTGTAAAATAAAATGAAATATAAATATATTTACAATTAAATGTTCAGATGATTTTTATGTATATTTATTTATGCATCTATCTTAAGTGTATTAAAAAATGTTTATATATTTAATTTATTAACTAATAGTGGAAATTAAATTAAAACATAAGGAGTATCAATTCTAAGCTTAGCTTTATCAAAGTGTGAGCATCTCTAAACTTTTTCTCTGAATTTAAGGTAAAATATTATAAATCGGATTTAAACATATTTATTTGAAAGATTTATGATATGCTTATCAATTAATCAATGAATATTTGTTAATTTTGAAATTGTAAACATTTAGAATTTAATTTATTAACTAACTTTTTGATTTACTCATTAAAGTATAAAATACATACTTATTATAAAGATTTATAAATACTTTCTATGTTAATATATAATTAAAAATGCATTCTTTTTCCTCATCAAACTTTGAATTTCTCTCAACGAAGAAAGTATAAAAATTAACATATTTTTAAAATAAAAATAGAGGGAATAATATGATGGCAGAAGGTTCACATAATTTAGGCTAAGCGTTATCAAAATTTAATAAATTATGCCAATTAATACTTACACTTAAGTAAATATAGCTTATTTCATTTAATATATTTGTCATAGAAATTTAATTATTTCAGAAATATAAAATTTATTTATAATTATTTAAATATTATTTGAAATAAAAATCATAAAAGTGGAAATTAAATTGGTGACGATGGTATATCAGGTTTGTGTTTTGCATTTACAAAAACAACAAATCTTAAGATTCTGAAATTAGATTTAAGGTAAAAATGTTTCTTTACAAATATATTTTTAATTAATTCGTTTTTAGAACTGTTTACTCTTTATTTAAATCCAATAAATAAAAATATTTAAACATAGTAAGAATAATATTGGCAATAAAGGTGTCTAAATTTTAGGTTCTTCATTATTTTCTTGTCATAAGCTCAGTATCTTGAATCTTGATTTAAGGTAAATTATTTATTTATTTAGAATCTTTACAACCTTTAAGTTTCTTTTAGAGATTATATTTATTTATTTATTTATATATATTTTTGTTAAATTTTTATTAATTTTAATGAATATTTTTTGAAAATATAAAAAGTGAAAACAATATAGACTATAATAATTAAAATAAGCTAAAGTAATAGCTTAAAAAACTAAAAAGATCTATCGTGATTTATACAAGTTTTATTAATAATATGGTTTGATGATTAATCTAAATTTTTAAGTTTGTTTTGTTCGTTCATAAAAAATATATTTAATTTTTATTTTTAATTCATACTAATAATAAGTAATTAATTCTTTAGATTTATATTTAATTTTTAAAATTATTTTAAGCTTACAAATAATTATTTGAAGAATATTAATATATAAATATATTAATTTGATAAAAATAAATAAATTATTTTAAAATTGGATAGCTAAAAATAGATTTATGATTATTTTTAGTAATATTATTTAGAAATTAAACAAATAATTCAGATGATTTATTTACCAGAAATTATATTTGCTAGAATTTAAAAAAACCAGAAAAAAATTTTTGGCAATTAAAAAGATTTTTACATTAAAAAGAAATTTATTAAGCTGAATTAAATACTAACGCAGATAAAAAATTGATATTTTTAGTAGTGTGAGTATATTGACTATATTATATATTATTACGCCAGTATCATTTTAGTCAAAAATACTATTTGATATCAAGCAAGTAATAAACCAATGAAGTGCATTAATCTTATTTCTTTTTTAAAGAATTTCTCTAAAGAATTTTCTAATAGAATAATTTTAATAATGATGCGATTTATTTATAATTTGATTTCTTCTAATAAGATAAACCATTATTAATTCTTTTAAAAGTATAAAAATAAAAAATGGCTTTAAATAATTAGCAAGTAACAAACAAAAGAAAGAAGTAAAATCTTTTGTAAAATATTTCTAGCTAGAATGAAAATAGTTGAAGACATAGAAAGAAAAAAAATAACTTATGTAAAATTGTAATTCAACTTTTCTTTAAAATCCAATAAATAATTCATTTATTACTTATGTGAAGAAAAAGGATTTTACAAAAATAAATAAAATATTTGTAAATTTTTATAAAAAAGTTAGTTTTCATAAACTTTTTTGGGAAATCAATGGTAAAATGTTTGTAAAACAAATTTAGGAAAGTAAAAATATAATTCAAGAAATGATTGTTAAACTATTATTTAAAAAGTAATTACCAATTTACTTATTTCATACTTAATGAAGAGAATTTTCGCAAAAATAAATAAAAAATCTATCAATTTTATCAAAAATCTGTGCTCGTAAATTTTTTTGAAAAATAAATTGCAATGTTTGATAAATAAAATTGAGGATAATAAAAAATGGAATTTGATAAATATAATTCTTATAATAATAGTACTATTTTAATCAATCATATATTTACTTAAATCTTTTATAATTAAAAGACAAATTAATAATAGGTTCTAGTTAGAGATGATAATTATTTTCAGATAGATTTATTAAATAACCAAATAATAATGAAATTTACTCTAAATAAAATTGGACTTTTTAAAAAGTTTTTCTTTACAATAGATTCTTGTAAGCGAGTTTTCAGTTAAAGATTTTGAGGTAATTTAAGCTTTGTAATTGTGTAAATATAAAACAAAATTATAGATGAGACTCTATCAAACCAAAGGCCACAAAAAAATTTTATATGATTCTCCTGCTAAATAAGCGAATCAATTAATTATAGCTATAGTTAAGCACCTGTCTAAATTGATGCTAATTAAATAGAATCAAATTTTAATTAATTAATCAATAATCTTTTTTACCGAAACTTTTTTTTACTTTCAATCAAGAAACAAAAAGATATTATTTGATAAGTATTTTTTTAATATGAATAAAATCATATTTAAAATGATTTATAAATTACTTTAAATTTCATTTTAAAGTAATAAATTAAATAAATAATTTTATTTTTAAGTACATTACTTATATATTTATCAGAGGATATGTAATCACGACTCAAATTAAAATGTACCAAAAATTGATTAATTTTTTGATCGAAAGATTTATTTTGCATATATTTTTTGTCCTACCCTATGAAACAAATAAATTGAAATGAGATTATGATTAATAGATATTATAAACATTGATAAACAGTTAATAATTAACTTACGTTTGAAGATTTACATAATGTAAATAAATTTACTTATTCAGTAAATTGGTAAGTAAAATTAAAATAATATGTTTATACAAATTGCTTAAATGAACCAATACTAACTTTGGTTTGATTTGAGATTGTTTAATTTAATATAATTAAAGAACACTTTTTGTTTAATATAAATTATTTTGCGGCAGAGCACAGACTTTAAGGAGAAATTTTGCGTTGAAGAGAAATATGATCGAAGAATTCGCTTATAGATTTACACATTTGATTTATCAATTGAGGACACCAAAAAATAATTACTTAAATATAATTTCCAATTGTCAAAATCCCAACTTTACCAAAAATTATGATGAAACAAATCTCTTCAAACTTAATTTAATTGCTACCTTCAATAAATTTTAGCTTACTATAAGCTTAAAATATTACACTTGATAAATAATCTTCAATCAAATGAGCCATTCAAAAAATCATAATTTTTACAATAAATGATGTCATTTATCAAAATGTAAAGGAAATTAAATTGAATTCCTTTCTTCTAAAAAGGTCAAATTATAAAATTTGATTTTTTGGCTTAATTTTTGTATGAATGTATGTTTGTTTGTTTGTATTTTTTATGGGGAATGCGATTCACAACAAAATATTTTGGGTAAAATAATAGCGATCTAAATTAAATAAATGCGAATGTGCTAATCAACATCTAGGCTGAGTTAATATCACTGAAATAAACGAGTCATTATTATAAAAAGTATAATTAATTTATGGTTGCCTTGCATGTATTTTGATACTGTTTAAAGGACAGATAAATAAACAAAGAAAGAAAGAAATAATAATAATATTTAAATTTTGATATCTGTCTAAAGGTATTTATTTTATTATGTGTTTTTGAATTCAAGCTTAAAAAGAAGTGTTTATTAAAACATGAAATTTAATTTATTTGAACTATGATTAGATAATTTAGTGTTTTTAATTTACACATTTATTAATTGATTGGTAGATTGATAAATTAATAGATGAAAATGTATGCGCATTACTAATTCAAGATATTATTAAGAGAACAATTACAAATGAAGTAAATTTTATTTGAAACTTAGTTTATAATTTGAAATTTGCATGATCTTTATTTTACTTGTGAAATAAAATTAGCACAAATACTAATTTAATTTTATTCACTTTACCTTACATTGATTGTATTTTCAACAAATCTTGAAAGAGATCTTGAAGATGTTTGCTCAGATAGTTTACATGTGAGGATTACTGCTGTTAATTAAAATAATTAAAATCTTTACAATTAGATAATCTTAGATAATAATTGCATTTAAGATCAACACTGGAAATCAATTTTGAACCAGTTAACCGACCTTTGCTTCTTATTTTCATTTTACATAGACATACATCCTTTGCTTCTCTTTTAGTAAATTAAAATAATCAATGAGATAGTTAATTACAGATTACATAAACCAAAAATAAAAAATTAGTTCGTTCTATTAAATTTATTGTTTTTATCTTGAATTTACTACAAAACCTTGTTTATTCATTATTAATTCACTTTAAAGCCTAAGAGTGATAAGGAATTTTCCTGGGAATCAAATTGCTCGTTCTGTTTTTTTTAATGGTTTTTTCAATAAATATTTTGAAAATATTTTGTTCTTCTAACTGAACTAATTATTATTTCTTTTTGAACAAAACCAAAGATTAATGAATACAAATATATTAAGGGTAAATTAAAAAATCCTACTTCAATCAGTTGAAGTATCTTTCAAGTATTTTAAGTGTATATCAAATAAGGGAGTAATTAATTTTAAGTAATCGTTTAAAGGAAAAAGGAATCATGTATCACAAACAAAAAAAAATCAATCTATTTTTATTACTCAGCCGCTAATTGGTTAAAAGAATAAAAGCATTATTATATTAATTAATTAGTTAATTAATTAATAGTTAATAATTCACTGCTTGACTTTTTTAGAACTATAATCTCTTTTTAATTGATTGATTTTTATCCTAAATTTAGATTGAAATAGATACATATATACATATAAAGAAAGATTGGCTGTTTTGGCTGGTTGTTTGATTTATTGGAAACAATACACATGATAAAAGAAAGATCTTGGACTTATTTACTTATTTTTTTTATTTATTAGAATAAGAAAATATTAATTCTTAACACTATGATTAAAAATTAATATGAATCAGACTGCATAGAATAAAAGCTAAATTTAGTTTTTTATCTGTTTTAAATGTGTCTGTTTTTAATAATATAATATAAATTTGTTAATCTTTTATTAATAATACGTACGTAGGTACCTAAAAAGTCTTCCATAAATCTAAATAATTAAGCAAGATATAGGCATATTTTTAAACAAGTTAGGCCTATTTGGATTTAATATTTTAAATTTTATAACTTACATCAATTCGAAATGCTTTGCTTTTGAATAATTCTTTTCGATAGGTTAGAAAATCTAGAGAAAAATAGTTTTCATATTGCAAGTCTGAGTGTAATTTTTATGTTGAGATAAGTTATGTTAAAGATAAAGGAAAATAGATTATTATAGAAGTGATTCCTGTTGCATAATAAATAAATAAACAAACAAAAAATATTTGTTTGAGAAAGATTTGGAATAGTTGGTGGTTTTGGAAGTGAGCAGATAATTAATATAATTGTGTAAGCTGATAATATTATTTGAAAATTGTAATCTAATAAAAAGCATTAAATTGGAAAAATTAATTAAGATAGCCATTTACTTAAAAATGAATTTTAACATGAAGTAATAAATTAGAGCACTCATTTTGAATAAAGTAAGTTACTCGTGTTGTTTGCAGAGACTATAAGAAATGAAAGGAAAATAATATTTAAAATTAATCAAAATTTGGTAGAAGAAATTCAATTTAAAATAAAATTTAATTGATGACAAGCAAACAAAATAAGATGCTAACGCACTCTTGGCTGATAAACCGAGATTTTATAATTTATTTGTAAAATTGTATTTTTGGACTTTAAAAAAAGCTTAATTACACTTTTTTTTGTTACTGTGAGTTAGTGGGATCTGTATTCATAGAAAGATTCATCTTAAAAAACAAAATATTAAAGTGTAATTTAATCTTTCAATATGTGAATAATAAAAGAAATTTTCACAAATTTTAGATTATACTTCACATCCAGAGTAAGCTCCCAAAAATTTGTATTAACCAATTTCCTTTGATTAAATGTCTTTTACTATTTTAATAAGATAATTCATTGAGAGACTGTTTGAATTTCTTTTGTTTGAGATCAGCTATTTGTTTTTTTAATTTCATTTTTAATAATCCATTTGATTTCTTAAATAATTAAGACATTCATTAATAATTTAAAACAAAATTCAATCAACTTGCAAAAAACAAAAGAATCTTTTGGATTTTATCAAAATTAAAGAAAACCTTTAAGGAATTAGCAAGAAAGTGAGTAAGTTAAGGCTGATTGTTCTAAATAAAGATTTCATAAGAAATGTATAAGTCTTTTGTAATAAAATAAATGAATGGGCTTTTTGTTCAGTATGTTTGAAAGGATCTAAAATTTAATTAAAATATTAGTAAAGAAAATCAAAAAAAACAAAACACTTAATTAATAATTCAAGTAAAAATGTAAGCTCGTTCGAAAAAAATTGACTTTTAATTTAATTTATCCATTAAAATTTTTTAAATATTAAAGTACTATTTATATAGAGAATTTTTATTTATTTATATATCTTTGTTACGAATATTTATTTTTTATTTATATATATATGTCTTTGTTTGTTTGTTGGTTGGTTGATTTGTTGCTTGCTTATATACTTATTTATTCATTTATTTTAATCTAATTTTGGTCATTAATATATAATTATTTATTTATTTGTATATTGAAGGAGAATAAGATTTTCTTGAGATGGTTATAATTCTAATATTTAATATTAATTAGTTGGTGACTTTAATCTTTTATTTCATATCTTTATGATGTGATCGAGGAGATTGTTAATAACTGTTTTGTTTGATTTGTTGGCTTCAAGATCATTTTTAATTATGTTTAATTCGTTTTCAATTCTATTGAGCTACTTGGGGTAGAATTTTTCTAAAAAATTTTGGATATAGAGATATTGACTGATTTTCAATTAGGATTGTTAGTTTTTGAAAAATTTGTCAATTTTTTATTTGCGTTTTTGCATTGTTGGGAAAAGAGTTCTGTAGCGGAAAGATTATCTTTTTTGTAATTTACAACGGAGGGATGCAATTTAGCTTTTTACTTAGGAATCTATAGAAATTTTTATTATTGTTACAAAGTTATCAATAAATTGCAGGTTAGGATCTACTTGACTTTGGAAGGGAATATTTATTTTTTGGAGGCTAAGTTTAGCAGGAATTTAGATTTCGTCAAACGAGAGAATGTTGTCACAGAATTACTTGTCTGTGTATTGAGTAGAAGAGCCATTAATTAAATTTTCTAAGAAATATAAACTGAGGAATTAATTGAAGTTAACACCGAATATTTCAGGGATGTCGTTTCTTAATGCGAAGTTTATGAATTCATGGGTGTTTTTATTCAACTTTAAGAGATTTAGCAATTCTCTAGAGTAGCCAATTTCTTTGTTTTCAACACTTTTTGACTTGTAGTTAGCAAATGTTTTAATGTAAAAGAAAGGAGTTGAATCATTTTTTGATTGGTTTTAGATTATATTTTAGACTTAGCTGTCAAAATTTCTCTTTCTTTCAGAATAAATGTCGTATTATGAGTAGTTTTATTGAATGAAATTGTCAGTTTCGATCATGTGATTAATGATTTAATTGACGGGCTCTTGAGCCTATACTAATTAAGAGCTTATTTTGCTGTTTTATAGTTTGTCTTCCTAGGTAGAAGGGCAGTTTTCTACAGCTTAGGCAGCGCAGTAGAAATTGCTTGAGGTCTCTTAGAGAGATTCGAATTCAATTTATAAGAAAGAGAAATTATTTGAATTATTACTGCTGTTTGTTGATGAAGTCCCGTTACAATTTCCTTCACTTTTGCCCTCGATGTCAAGAGACTCGGAGCTTTCAAAGAAGCAGTTGTCTTGTGTTTTTACTGGGTTTGAGAATTAAGATTTCAAAAGTTATATTTTATCTACCTTTTTATTTTGGCAAAAAACAGACTTAATGCTGTTAGAAGAACCCTACTTGATGCTGGAATGAGCAAAGTTATTGGCGTCCTTGGTGATTGCACCAAGAGAAATATCACCAAAAAGATGGCTGATATTGATGGTTTTATTGTCATAGTGAAGATTGTTGTTAGCTTCTTCAATGAACTCTTCCTTGTCAAGCTCTTTGAATTCAAATTCTTTGCTGACAATTTTCTCATCAGAAACCTTTTTGGATTTACGGATTCTGGATTTTTGCTTGGGAAGAGGTTTTAAATTTTTCTTAGATTCTGATTTCAAGTAAACTTAAGTTTCTGATTAACAAGAAATCATACTAGTTTATTTAACAATAGTGTTTTGTAAACTGGATTAGGAGACATTCAAAGCAACACTGGTATTGTTGCTCATTTGCATACTCAAGCTAGACTCATCAAAATAAATTGCAGAGTTTGAAAGAAGCATTGAAATAATTTCTGATATGTTTTGATCCAAGAAGATAAAATGAATTGTAAAATGGATTTATTATACCCTTTTTTCTTATTTTTACTTAATCTTTGTTTGATTGTTTAATTTATAAAAAATTTCACTGCTTCGCATTTAATTTTAATGTCCAAAAAATTTTGTTTCAAGAAAATAAGAAGTAAAGGAAGAGAAATAGAAAGTTTTACAATCTCATTAACTAGCTTAATTAAATTAATTTATTGATTGATTGATTGATTTGTTTATTTAAAACTTTTAATGATTTTAATTCCCACCCCATAAAGAGAGAGAGAGAAGTATAGAGTGAGAAAAATTAATAATTAATTAAAAATTGATTTGATTAAAATAAAGTTTGTAACAAATGGATAATTCACCATATATTACCATACCAAATATGAATGCACAATTACTTAATTAATTTATCTAAGCAGTCAACTAGTCAATTATTTATTAATAGTTTCAAGGCTAAGCATTTTAATTATACACTATTAATTTAAATGATCGAAAAAATAAGACACAAACATGTAAACACAGAAATTCAATAAAAGAAAGACAGTAAGAATATTAAATAATATATTGACAAAGCTAATCAATATAGCCATTTCAGATAAATTTACTCATTTAAGAAAAAGATTACTTTTTTCTTATCAAATTATAATCAGAGCAGACTGGAAAACTAGTTTTAATTATTAATTCACATTTACATTTACATGAAAATTATGTAAGCAGTGTATAATAGATTAAGTATTTTTACTCTAGTTTTGCATTATTTTTCTCAAAAGATTTTAGTTAATCTTGAATGGCTCTTTTAGATACTTTTTAAGTCTTAGTAATATGTGATTAAGATTTTTCATATACATTTACTTTTTATCACTTTCTTTCTTTCTGATTAATTACAAGATTCGAATAAGCTGGTCAGCTTGTGTTTAAGAAATGAATATTTACTCTTGTTTAATATCAAATATAAGCTTATTGTTCCTAAGTCTGAGTGGGATTAATTAGTATTCACCTAGCACAAATTAAATAATTGATTTTAAAGGCTTTGTGATTAAGTAAGTATCGAGAATAACAGTTTCTCTATTGAAATATCGATATTTTCTTGGATATTTTCTTGTATTGAATAAACGAGGCTAAAATATTTACAATAAATAAAAATTGTCTAAAACCTTAATGAAGTAATTTTTATTTTTGTTAATTTTGAATGCTTTTTGGTATTGCTTGTTTTTTCTCGCTAAAATATCATAGATTAAGTATAATAAGTATTTGCAAGCTAAAGATTTTCAATTTATCAATTCTTTAGTGGATTTAATGCATGTTTAATTACATCAAACAAAGAAACTTAATTAAGTATCTTTATTTAATTAGAATTAATCTAAATATCATGTAAAGTCTTTTTTAGAAGCCATAACCTTTATAATTAGATCATTGAAATACCTTTTATAAGCAGTATCTCATTCGTGTAAGTAAATAAGATAAGTATGAAAAATATCTCAAGAGCTTTCATCAAATATAATACAAAAAAGCTTAAATTTTATTTAAAAATATTAAAAATGAAAACGCTCATGCTTTTAAGATCTTTATAAAATTAAATATATTTTAGTTTTACTTGGGATTGTTTAAGTTTTATTTATTCGCTTAAAATAAAATAAAATAGTAATATTTATATGTTTAATACAGAACAATAATATTTTTAAATTATTATCACACATTTAACGCAAATCACCATAGTTATTTTAAACAATTTGATGTTTATTATATAAAGACAATAATATAGAGTCTTTTTTGCTGTAAATTTTGAAATATAACATGCGTGTAGATAGAAATAGATGCAACATATATGTACATGTATGTATATAAGATTAATAATTAATTCTTTATTGTAGTTTGATAATAAAAATTTTGATTTGATATTTACCTGAATTTAGGTTTAACAACTTAGTTTAAATTCTGATAATTTCAGATGGCTGAATACAATTATAATTTTAATTAACTTTGTTGCTAACGGGTATGTTTTAGTTGTAAGTCATAATTTATTTATTAATTAACAATCAAAAATTTATTAAACAAATAAATATAAATTTATTCTGAATATAACACACTTTATTTTTCTAAGTAAGGGCAATTATAAATTAATATTTATGATATGTCATTTTATTCTAAATTTTATTTTTTCTCTAAATCTTCTATTTTCTATTTAAAACAAAAGTTGTTTTTTTAAAATTCTTAAATCTCTTTTCCAAAAATTCCATCTTCTATTTAACCCACAAAAATTATTGGTTGAATACTTCCACTTGAAAATTTCAATTAATTGTATTCTAGCAATATTTAGGGGGACCATTATGTTTTAAATAAAATATTACAAAAAATATTTTAGCGTTAAATCTATCTAAAATTAAATTCTCAAAGCATCAACAATTGGAACCAATGAAAATATTTGGCCTACACTCGAAAAAATGTTATTCAAATACTCAAATATATTTTAAAAAAATATATTAACAATTAAAAATCTAATGATCTTGTTGTTCTTTGTATTTTATGTATACTGATCATTAAATTCACATAAAAAATTCACTAAAGCTTAACAAATTTATTTCTTAAAACTTCATGTTTTCATACAATTACTCTCTCTCTATAACATACAACTATTTAAATCTTATGAACATTATTCACGCTAGCCCTAATTTTGTTATATTTAATTTTTTATAATAAATCTATTCTATTTAATTCTTACGACAATTTCAAGCTCTCTAAGATAAATTTAAGAGTAAGAAGCTTAGTATTTTAAGGAATTCATATTCATTTTCATTTAAAACTCAAATAGTTTCATTATTTTGAGTATTTAAGCAAAGATTTGTCTAGAAAAATTTAAATTTAAAAACAATTTTGATTAAATCTAAGGTCTTTACATTTATCATTTAGTGAGCGGCTATCATTTAAATGTTATACTAATCTTTGCTAAATTATTTATTTTAGCTGAATAAAATAGATTGAGATAATGCAAATCATCAACTCTTGTTTTAAATAAGTAAACAATTAACTAAAAACAATAAAAAAATAAATTGTACAATTAAAAAATTCAAATATAAAATGACCTCAATTCAAATCTACTGACAAAAAAATAAAAATTTATTCATGCACAATCTTCTACTCACGCTTTTTACTGATAATTAATTTGAATACATAAAAAGAATACTGAAAAGAAGAAAATTCCAAAATAATTGGGTTATAAAATATTTAAATATAGTAACTTAGTTAAATTAAATAGATAGAAATTAATGGATTTGGTTTAGACATGCATGTTTTTATAATTAACAAAATTAATTTTTTTTAAATTTAATGCATTTAATAAACAATGAATCGCCTTTTATAATCTATTTTATAAATTATTGGTCAATTTTATTTATATTTTATCGATTGATTTCCACTAATAATTAATTTTCAACGCTCATCTAATGATTGCTAATGCTTAAGTTATCCTGCTTTAATAATTTATAATTAATTTAGTTCTAGGTATAATAAATTCTAATTACTTAACATTTTTTTAATCTATTTTCCTTATTAATTCTAATTAACATATCTATTTCATATTATCAAATCAATTTTATAAAACACTTTGCGGATGTTTCAAGCAATTAACCAAAAACATGTTTATATTTTGATGTCGAATTCTTTAAATAAATTAAAGCAATACAAAAAACATATTCAAAATCTTAAATATAATATTAAATTAAGTATTCATAGTTCAAATAAAATAAATAATGGCAGTACATTTAAAATAAATCAAAATATCAATTTTTAAATAGAAAATTTTATTTGGGGAAATGAATGCTTGTTTGTTTTAACGAAATTAAGAAAAGGGAAGAATTTGTTTGCTTTTTTCATAATTAAATTAAATACAAAAAAATTAAGTCTGTTTAGATCTTTTTCAAATTAATTGAAATAAGATATGCGGTAAACGTCTTAAAGAGACCAACAAGACAGGATTTATTAAGAATAGAAATGCTAAATAGTTTATGAATAAAAATTAAAATAGTTTTTAAATTTAACCACTTCTTCGGCGGTTGGTATATAAATTTGAGGCATGGAAGCGAAAAAATCGATGTGAGTCTGAAAATTATACATTGCAAATCGCAAAAACTTCCCGGATGTCCATGCATTCAAACCTCTCCCGGAAATTTAGCAACAAATATATCTATTCTAATACTTCCGTCTGCATCTCGAAAATCTCCAAGCTCATCCCACGCTGGAGATCCTTTTCTTCGTATAGCGACTCTAAAAAAAAAAACAAAAATGAAGGAAAACATTTAAAAAAACCAAATGTAGAAAACATTTTAAAAAAATCACGCATGTTTAATTGAGAAATATATAAAAAATATTGTTATAAAATACTAGGAAAATAAATAAATAAATGGAGATGGAGACAAATAAATAATAGCAAATTAAAACTACAGAAATAATTTTAAAAACTACAGCAAATAATTTTAAAAAACTACAGCAATTTTTATAAATCTTAACTACAGCATATCTAATCTAATCTAATTTTTTAAAAATTTAAGAAAATCAAATAACATCAACTGAAAAAAAGAAAAAACAAATAAATAAATCAAATAAAAAAATCAAATTTAAATTAAATAAACAAATGAAAATATTTAAACTAATTAAAAAAAAATTAACGAATAAAAAAACTAATTGAAAAATCTAATAAAAAACAAACACAATAATAAAATAAGCAAACATACTACTTCATACAAATACTTTAAAATATGCATTAATTAAAGTTACTATTCACAATATTTTAAAACTTATTTATATTGCTTGATATTAATAAAGCATTTATCTATTATTCCTCTATTGTACACCTTATTAAACTTTAATTTTTGATCTAAAGATTATTTTATATACCTCTAATCAAGCTTTTGTTTAGCGCTCATTTTTAAAATGCTTCTTTATATTTTGAAGACTTTGAAAACTAATTTAAAAATTGTTATTTCATTAATTATAAATCCAAATGATTTCTACTTCTAATTTAAATATTTTATTTTTATGATAAATCGAATTCGTGCGTGAGTTTAATTACTTGAATATTTTCATAATAAATCTTTCTCATTTTAAAATTTGCTGCATAGTTTTTATAAAATCTAAACTACTAAATTGATAATCAAAATGGAAAATTTAATGTAAATCTATTATAAAACTTTAATTTTTATAGAGATAGTTTAAAAATTGTTTGAATCATAGTTTTTTATATATAAAATGATAACTTTTACACTATTAGATATTTATTTAAAATGATAATACTTTATCATAAATAAATTAGTATTTATATGGCTACCTCGCAAAAAAAATTGGATATTTTATTTTAAAAATATGCTTTTATGATAAGATTTATATGGCTAAAAATATTTCATTTCATATTGACGAAAATGTTTAGTTTGGAATGGCTTCAATTTAGAAGAAATGAGATTTTTAATTATTTTTATGGGGACAATAACATATTCGTTGATATTTTTGTATTACTTTTAATAAGCCTTTAATGATAAATATTAATATTTTGGTATATGATACAAAAATCTAAAAAGAATCTTTAGATAAAAGATTTGAATTTTTCTAATGATAATTAAAAATAATAATTTAATTCGTTTGAAAAATTTATTATTTCTTTTATTTATGGTATAAGAAAGACATTAAAAATCTAAAATCTAAAACAATAAAATGCATCATCATTTAGTTTATTTAAATACTTATCAAAGCTATTAAAAAAATAATGAAATTTATTTGTTAAGGAAAATTCTTGAGTTTTGTTTGATTTTATATGAAATTTAGTTTAATTCAGATTTTATTGAAATTTAATAAAAAAATTGCCTCATTTTAATATTAACTGAATTATTTCTAAATTCAAATCTGATATTAAAAACAAATCATTCCAAGTAATTAATTGCAGCGTTAAATACATATTGTAAAGTCAAAAATGAGAAAAAACTTAAATTTTTAACAAAAATTCTAAAAAAATTAAAATTTAAAAAATAAATTTAATAATTGTAACGATTTATTTATTTGAATACATTTATTAAAGTGAATGTTAATAATAAATTTCAATAAAATTTTTTAAAACTAATAGATGGTTTTCTTACTATACTTTTAATTAAAATTGTGAAAATAGTCATTCTAAAACTGTTCAAGCTATAAACTAATCAATTAACCTGTTAGTCAAAACTGATAGCTTAGAAAACTAATCTCTTGATTTTGTTTGTTTTATTTTTGAATTGCTATTATGGTATCTCACTAACTTAATTAGAACTATTATTTAAAAATCATAAAAAATGGTTTTATATTTTTTTATTATGCATGGTAAAAATAAAGCAAGATAAAAAAAGAGAAAAATAAATATTATTTTAATGAAATAGCAAGAAATAATCGTTTAATAAAATTAAATTAAATATCATTAAGAAGAATTATTAAGCATTAAACAATTTTTACTTTAAATTTAGGGTTAAAATTTCTAGATTTTCAAATCTCATTAAAGCAGAGCCTAAATGTGAGGCACCTAATGATCCAATATTGTTTTAACTTTTAAAAATTTTATTAATCTATATTTGAAAAATATATATATATATGGTTTTACTATAAATCAATAGCTAAATGTTAGAGTTTATAGAGGTTCGTTAGTGCTAATCCTAAATCTTAAACACCTTTTGTTCCTATTTTGTTTCCACTTTTAATTTGTAAAAATAAATTATTTAATGAATAATATTGCAAAAAAATTATTTTGTAAAATTAAGCGAAAATTTAAAAATATTATTTTTAATCATTTTAATAAAGAATTAATTTAGCATTATTAATTAAATTTTAATAAATTCAAAACAAATCAAATATCTTTAATAAATAAATAAATAATAATTTTACTAGAGATCAAGGTTTAAAAATTAAAGATTTTTGCATTTTACTATAGACTAGCCTAAGTGTAAAGCGCCCTTTGATCCAATATTATTGTTTCTTTTTATATATTAATTAAATTATTAAATTAAGAAAAAAAGCAATCAAGAAAGCTAAAAAAAATATTAAAATTTTTTTAAAAAAGCTTTATTTTTTTTCAATAAATAAAATATTTTTTATCAGGCAAATTTATAAAAGAAACTGATTAAAAAACGAAAAAAATATTTACGAGAGATCAATTCTTAGATTCTGTAGATTAGTGCAGTAATCAAAAGCAGAACATAAGCTTGCTAAACCTTTATCTCCAATATTATTGTTGCTTTTAATGTTATAAATTTGATTTTAGTTTTGATAAAAATAGAAGATGATAGTTATTATATCCAATATCCAGTATTTATTTATTTAAAATTAATTGTTAAATTTACTTCAAATTAAATTAATTAAAATAAATAAATAAAAAGAGTTAGTTATCTTGATTTTAAATAACATAATTATTGAGAGATGAATGAATTATTTTTACAAGAAGTCTAGCTTTAAGTTTAAGAGACTGCTGCAGTTTTACAAAGTAGGGCTTAAAATTTATGAAAGCTAATCATCAACAAAACTTCCACTTTAAATTAATAATTTATAAAATAAAAATTATTAATTAAATTAGTTTGTTAAAATTAAAAAAGCAAGAAAGAAAAATAATTTTTTAAATAACTTAAAGGCAACTTAGAACATATTAATTAAATGGATTATTAAAATAAAAAATGAAATTTAGAGCATTTATATCTTTAAAAAAACCTTTCACTTAAATAAAATATTATTTTATTTGGTAAATTAATGAGTAAATTAATTAAAAAGTAATTAAATAATTTTATTTTAGGTATTAAATGTTTTTACCGAAGATATAAGGTCAAAGTTGAGAGATTAGTGCACTTAGAAATAGCAGAGCTCAATTTTTAGGCATCCTCTATTCCAATCTATTTTGCGCTTTTAGTATATTTTTAATCATTATTTAGAAAAATAAAATATTAAAAAATAAAAAAAATGATATTAAACATTTTAAATACGAAAGAATAACAAAAAATAGGAATGTCTTAATATTATGTATGACTTATATCAATCATATTATTAAAGTTTTATTTGAATTTATTGTGTTAAAATTAATTACTTGATACTAATTTAGGGATCAATGAGAGACGATAATGAAGAGTTGTAAAACTTTTTTTATTAAAAAAAATAAGTTTTAGTTAAGTGAATGTAAATGATGATTACTTCTTCAAGGTTTTTAAAATAGTTATTTTTGTTTGTCATAGTTATTTTTTATTTAATATTAAATTTTGCAAATATTTATTTTTTATATTTTATGAAGAGATGAGTTTTATAATTGATAATATGAAAATTTTTAATTAAAAGAACAAATAATTATGTAAGATAAAAGAATAAATAATTATGTAATAGATTGATTGCTTGCTTATTCGAAATTATTAATAATTTTCTAGAAACTACTTATTTTGAAAATCAGTCAAATCAGATATATTAATTTTATGTGATTTCTAATCAATTTTTACTGTTCCCATCCCTGTTACTGACTGTATAATAAATATTTCAGATTAATATGCCTGTGTGGGCCTGGGGCATTATATTTATTTTTTGGAAAGAAGAATCTCATACAACTATAGATAGATAGCTAGCTAGCTATTCTAATAGGATAATTGTTTTGTGAGTAAGAAATACATACATATTTAGTTAGTATTTTTATTTATTTTAATAATTTTTATATTATATTAAATAAAATTTATTATTCTACTAATGTGTATATTTCTAACTCAAGAAATAATTTTCTGATAATAGCTATAAATTTATTAATATGTACCTTCCAAACTGTTGATTAAGACGGGTATTTTAAATAATTTTTTGTAAAAAAACTCGCTTAAATATTTTATAATTATTTAAAATATGTTCAACCATAACCATGCTATTATTAACGAACAGTTAGTAGTATTTAAAATGCATTAAGAGCGATAAATTATATTTTTTAGATTAAAAATATTCAAGAATTCAATTTCTCTAAATATCTATTAATTAAATAAATGCTTAATATTTTTTAGACAGTACCTTTTAAAATATATTTCAATATCTTCAAATTTAGGTATTATTGAAAAAAATGCTATTTTCCCCTACTTTTAATAAAACAATCATAACCATTTCTGAATAAACTTGAATCCAATTTTTGTTTTTTTTACACTTTTTTATCCTTAAACGATATAACTAATTAGGTAATTTATATTTAAAGAACGAAAAAAAATGTATTTTATTTAAAGATATTAAAAATTAAATTGGCTTTCTTAATACAAACAAATTATATAAAATTAGAATTATATATTTAAAATAAGCTCTAATTAAATCAAAAAAGCATTGATAATATAAAGATAATTGTTGAAATAAAAATTATCTATGAGCTAGAAGTCATTATTTAAGGAGTAGATGGTGCAGAATAACACTCGCTACCATCCTTAGTAGCCTTATTTTTAGTTTAACCAAAACAAGCAAGGCATTCACTATCTGTCCAAGTAAAAGAAGGTCTGCCAATATCGCAAGTATATTAAGAAGCAACACATGCAGTCATATCAAAATTTGCGTGCACAGCTTTAATTGAACCTTTAGAAGTACCTGGGCAAGATTGACAGAAGAGATCGGATGCACCTTAAACACCTGAATCTGTACCGTTTAAGGGGCAAGCTCTAATAGAGCATTTTCCATATACTGAACCAATCTACCATTTTAAACCTGTAGGAGGTTTGCTGCAGACTCCACTATCTGGACAATTTACAGGTCCATTTCCACAAGTAACATCAGCACCAGGGTTTGCAGGAGGAGGAGTAGCTTCACAACCTGTTCCATCAATTTAACCATATTGCTTAGTTGGACCAAAGCAGGCAAGGCAGTCAGCGTTTGTCCAAGAATTACCAGGTCTCTTACTATCTATACAAGGAAAAGAAGAAGCAGCACAGCCAGTCATTTCTTCATTAGCGAATACAGCTTTCAAAGATCCTTTAGAAGTACCTGGACAAGATTGGCAGAATAGATCTGAAGCACCAACAAGTCCTGAATTAGTACCATCTGGGGGGCAATCATAAATTTTGCATTTTCCATTTGTACTTCCATTATCCCATTTTAAATTTATTGGAAAAGTGGGAACTTATGGACATCCTCCTCTAGCATCACATGACCAAGGAAGAGTAGAAGAACAAGTAATATCATTACCATAATTATTGGGTATAGTAGCTTGGCAACCTGTTTAATCTGCTCTAGCATATCGCAAAGAGGCACCAAAGCAAGTTAAACAGTCATTATCACCCCATGAATTAGGAGGTCTGTTCTTTCCACAAGTATCAAGTGATGCCACGCAAGCTGTCTAAGCTGCATTAGCGTGTACGGCTTTAATTGAATCTTTTTCAGTACCTGGACAAGATTAACAAAAAAGATCAGTGGCACCAATAAGTCCGGAATCAGTACCACTTGCAGGGCAGTTACTTAT
The DNA here is from genome assembly GCF_000189635.1 of Tetrahymena thermophila SB210. NCBI lineage: Eukaryota > Ciliophora > Oligohymenophorea > Hymenostomatida > Tetrahymenidae > Tetrahymena > Tetrahymena thermophila. The sequence goes on along the minus strand of NW_002476537.1, from coordinate 12,623 downwards.
AGCGCATTTTCCGTTTGTCGAACTATTCTACCAGCTTAAACCTGAAGGAACAGTAGGTGGAGCCCCACATGCTCCTGGAGTAGTACAGGTTGTATCAGAACAAGTAACATCCAAACCAATAGTAAATATTTAATTTACTAATAGCAAGTATAATATCGGTTTTATAGATTTCATTCTTTTTAATTCTTTATTTAAAATTTACTTTTTTAATTAAATGTTATAAAAAAATTTACTTTATTGCAATCGATCTATTTATAAAATTCTTTCTAATATATTTGCCTTTATTAAAATTTTTTCATTTCTATTTAATTAAAATTAGGCCATTAAAATTTTTTAATTACTTGTTTAGTTATATAAACATACTTAAAATTTACTTTAAAGCTTAAATAAAAGTTTTTAAATCTAGTCTTTTTTAAATAAAAGTCTCAAAAAGAGAATTTAAATATTCAGATGGGTAGAAAAGAAAATTATTTATTTTTTGAAAAAATATTTCAGTTTCCAATACATTTTTAAAAATTTCTTTGTTTTTTTTAAAACTTACTTAATGATTACTAGTAACTATCGTAACGAAAGTATAACTAAATAAATAGTATCAGGTTAATTTTAGTATATTAAATGATGATTAATTAAATTAATAAATTTTGTCATAATATTATTTATTTCTCAAGTCTAAAATTAATTGGTAGAGTAACATTCATATAATTTACTTATCAATATAAAATTAAGCATAAAGTCTCTAAAAACATCTTCTATTTATTTTACCACAATTTTAAATTAAATTTATTTTTCAAATATGTAATAAATGTATAATAATTCACTCATTTTGAAAGTTAATAATCAAAAAAATTTCATCTAATTTTTGCAAATTTTTTAAAATCTTTTTTTTCATGACAGTATTTATTTTTTCTCTTGTATTGCTTAATAGATTATAAAAAAGTCTGTTAAAGACAAGTAAAAATTCTTAAAAAGCTTGAAGGCAAAATTAATTATTTATTTATTCAAATCATTTGTAAAATGTAACTCAAGAATTTTTTAATTGTAATTCTTCACATGCAATATAGTTTTGAAATTTTGTAATAGTACAGTGTTAATTAAATAAATCATTAATTTTTTATACTATAAATTGCAATTCTCTTCATCACGAAGTTCATTTTTTTATTATTATTTATCTTCAAAATAATTTACTTTAAATTTTATAAAGTGATGAAAACACCTAAATTTTAATAAAATTATTTCTTTTTAAGCGTGGCATAATAACTTCGGTGATAACTTAGGAATATTAAAATACATCTTTTTAGCTTCTTGCAAATTTAACAATAATTTATAAAAAATGTAAAATAATGTAATAGAAATGAAAATCAAATTACTTATAGAATCTAACAAGACTTACTTTAAAGTTAGAAATTAAATCCGTCTAATTGGGTTGATAAATAAGTAGCGGTGATAATTCTTTTTGTAAAATAAGATATTTCTAAAATGAATTAAGGGATTAAATAGCGCTTATTTAAACTATTTATTTTTATTGAATTACTTTTTTTACTGATGAAAATTATTTTAAATTTAAAAAAAAAACATTTATTGACTATTTGAGATTATAAACATTTAATATTGTAAGAAATTTAATTCATATCAGTAAAAAATTAAGAATTTCGATAGCCTGTAATTTAATTTAATTTACTATTTATAGGTTTATTTACAGTTCTTAATAAGCATAAATTGTGCTTGCCTATCTAAAAGAATAGTTATAAAATTAAATGTAAAAGCAATGAAATGGCTTCAAGTAAGCAAGCGTTAATAAAATATTTAAGCTATATATGAGTTTTTAAATTGATAACAATCAATTTATGAATTACAAATTACATTCAAATATCTATTTATTTTTATCTCTTTTACAATAATAATATCCAATAAAAAAAATTCCTAAAACGAATTAAGGGATTAAATAGCGCTTATTTAAATTATTTATTTTTATTGAAATATTTTTTTACTGAAGAAAATTATTTTAAATTAAAAAAAACATGTATTGATTAATGAGATTATAACATTCAATATTTTAAGAAATTAAAATTCATATCAGTAAAAATTTATTAATTTCGATATCTATTGTAATTTAATTTAATTTACTATTTATAGGTTTATTTACAGTTCTTGATAAGTATAAATTGTGCTTGCATATCTAAAAGAATAATTAATTATAAAATTAAATGTAAAAATAATGAAATGGCTTCAAGCAAGCATTACTAAAATATTTAAGCTAAAATTAATTTTTATATTATAACAATCATTTTATGAATTATATAAATTAAATATAATTTTAAAAATATCATTCAAATATTTATGTATTTTTATCTCTTTTACAATAATAATATCCAAAAAAATTTCTAAAATGAATTAAGGGATTAAATAGCGCTTATTTAAACTATTTATTTTTATTGAAATATTTTTTTACTGAAGAAAATTATTTTAAATTAATAAAAAAAACATTTATTGATTAATGAGATTAAAGCATTCAATATTTTAAGAAATTTAAATTCATAACAGTAAAAATTTATTAATTTAGATAGCTATTGTAATTTAATTTAATTTACTATTTATAGGTTTATTTTCAGTTCTAGATAAGCATAAATTGTGCTTGCATATCTAAAAGAATAGTTAGTTATAAAATTAAATGTAAAAACAATGAAATGGCTTCAAGTGAGCATTACTAAAATATTTAAGCTAAAAATGAGTTTTTATATTGATAACAATCAATTTATGAATTACAAATTAAATATAATTTAAAAAATATCTATCAAATATTTATTTATTTTTATCTCTTTTACAATAATATCCATAAAAAAAACATTAAATATATCAGATAAGATAGAGACTGCGCAGTAAATAAAATTAAAAAATTATATAAGTCAAAAATTTAAATATCGCCTTTTAAAATTTAGACAGTTTTGATAAAAATGCCACCCTCCCTCCCTTCTTTTAAAAAGTAATCACATCCATTTTTTTTTCTCATTAAATTTGGATTCAGTTTTTTTTTTCATTATTCTTTTAAAAAATACAATGAACAATAAAGATTTCATAATAATGAAATTTCTACTCTTTATTTTAAATAATGAAATAAAGGAATAAATTTAGCAAATATTTAAAACTAAAACAAACATATATTAAATACTTTGTTTAGTTTATAGATACATACAAATAAACTGAAATCAAAATTATTAGTTTAAACTGTCTTTTAAAATTTTAAATTATCCCTATATAAATCAAAAAAGTAATGATGATGATATTAAGATAATAGTTGAAACTAAAATTTTCTATGAACTTTATGAACTTGAAGATGTTGATGGAGTAGATTAGCAACGACATTTATCTTCAGTGGCATACTATTTAGTTTAGCCATAACAAGTAAGACAGTCATTATCGTTCCAAGTGCAAGAAGGTCTGGTAAAATCGTTACAAGTAGCAGAAGAAGCAACACAGGCAGTCATATCAAAATTTGCATATACAGCTTTAATTGGACCTTTAGGAGTACCAGGGCAAGATTGGCAGAAGAGATCAGAAGCACCTTAAATACCTGAATCAGTACCAGCTGAGGGACAAACTTGGATATTGCATTTTCCTTATGTTGAACCAATCTACCAGCTTAAACCTTTGGGAGCATTAGGGCAAACGTCTTTACATTCTGAAGGTAGAGTTGAACAGGTAACGTCAAAACCAGGAATTGGAGGAGGATTAACAAGGCAACCTGTTCTATCAGTTTTAGCATATTACACAGATGGGCCATTGCAGATAAGGCAGTCAGCATTTGTCCAAGTATGATCAGGTCTACTACTTCCACAAGTATAAGAAGAAGCCACACAGGCATTCTTTGCTGAATTAGCATATATTGCTTTAGCTGATCCATTAGAAGTACCTGGACAAGATTGGCAGAATAGATCTGAAGCACCAACAAGTCCTGAGTTAGTACCATCAGGGGGGCAATCACCAATAACACATTTTCCACTAGCCCCTGCACTCATCCATTTTAAATTTGCTGGAACAGTAGGAGGATCTGGACAGAATCCTTAAGAAGAGCATGATGCACCAGGAGAAGCTAAACCTGCACAAGGAACCTCATTACCTTTATCCATGGGAACATTTGCTTGGCAACCTGTTTTATCTGTTCTAGCATATTACAAAGAGGGTCCATAGCAACCCAAACAGTCATGATCAGTCCATGAATTAAGAGCTCTACTATTTCCACAACTATCAAATACTGCTACACAGCCTGTCTAAGCTACATTAGCATATTTTGCTGGAATTGATCCGTCAGGAGTACCTGGACAAGATTAGCAGAAAAGATCTGAGGCACCAGTAAGACCAGAAGAAGTACCACCTGCAGGACAGTTATTTATAGCGCATAATTCGTTTGTCGAACCATTCTACCAGCTTAAACCTGAAGGAACAGTAGGGGTAGCCCCGCATGTTCCTGGAGTAGTACAGGTTGTACCAGAACAACGAACATCCTAACCAATAGCAAATATTTAATTTACTAAAAGCAAATAAAGTATCGGTTTTAGAGATTTCATTCTTTTATTCTTTTTTTAAGATTTTTTAAAAAATTAATTACTATTAATTAAATTTTACATTTTTGCAATGATTTAAAGAGATCCATTCTTATAGATAGACAAACTACTGTCTCTATTAAATTTTTTACTTTTTTATTTAAAATTAGACCATTGAAAATCTTTTAATTTCACGTTTAGAAATAAAAACATGCTTAAAAAATACTTTATGCAAATACTTTCCACTTAAAACATAACCATTTAAATTATCTTTTTAATCATTATATCATTCATTTAAATTGATTTATATTAATTCATAGATGATATTATAGAAAAATCTCAAAAGAGACCAGTAAAAATTATAAATAAAAATTCTTAAAAAGCTAAAAAGCAAAGTTATTTACCCAATTCTTCTTTAAAATTCAAACTTTTTTTTATTATAGTCCTTCGCATATAATCGTACATAGAAATTATGAAATGAAATAGTACTATGATAACTAAAATAAGTATTTAACTTTTAGACAATACACTTTCTTTCTTATGAAAATTATTTATTTATTTTATAAACATATACATACATACCTTCATAATAATAAAAAATAATATGAATTTTATAAAATAGTTTTTAATAAAAATATTTGTATTAAGTTTGAAAATGTTTAATAAATTTGATATTAATGTTTATTTCAGTAAATTAAGACTATTAAAATATATTTTCTTTTTAGCTTAAAAATATTAAATTAATTTTGTAGAAAGGAAGATCAAATAGATTATTTAATCTAACTAATTATTTAAAAGTTAGTAATTAAGTACCTGTAATTAGGTTGATATATAAGTAGCAATTATTATTGTTTTTTAAGATAAGGTATTTTTTTTGATGAACTAATGGAATTAAAAGTATTTATTTAAGGCATTTATTTTTATTGAAAATATTTTTTATTTCTGATGAGAATTATTTTAAATTTAACAAAACTTTTATCTTTATAGATTATAGAATTAAAATTTTTATATCCAGTATTTAAATAATTTAAATTTATATCAGTAAAAATTTTAAGGTTTTGAATGACTATTTTAATTTACTATTTTTTCGTTGATTAGCTTAATTAAAGTTCTAAGTTAATGTAAATTGAGCATATATATCTTATAGATTAATTATATAATTAAATGCAAAGTAATCAAATAATTTTCAAGTAAACATTATCTAATAGCTGGTGAAACAAAATAATTTTTATATTAAAATTAATTATTGAGTTATAAATTAAAATACTATTTTAAAAATACCTATCAAATATTACTTTTTTATCTCTTTTACAAAGAAAAATTTACAATAAAATCAATATAAATAAATTAAAAAATATCAAATTTAGAGCGATTAGCTAAGAAAATGCTTTAAAATTTTATAAAGCATTTATTTAAATTTGGATTCGAAAGATTTATTTATTTAGCATACATTTGTTTTTGAAATTTTTCTTATTTAAATAATGCTTTAGCCTTTCTGGTGTAATATAGCCAAATGCGATTCAAAAATTTAGTAAATTGAGATCATATTTTTTTGAATGACTTCACAAACAACAACTTATTTTAGGTCAATTTATATGATAACAGAAATATAAAACATATTATATTAAACTATTCAAATATATTTATATTTATTAGTATTATTTTACCACTTTTTTATCACCAACCTTGTATTATTAAGGCTACTAATCTTTTTGATTTTAGGCATTTTACTTTCAATTATTATGATCTATAAACATAGTTGAACCTTTTAATATAAGTTAGAGTAAATTACTAAAAAAAAAATATGTTAAATCAATAAATCTTCTTAATTTTAGCTAAATATGAAATATAATAAATAAATTAAAAGAATTAGTTAGTGAGTATTATTTTAAATTCATTTTTATATTAAAAAATCACAATCCAAAACAAATAAACTGTTTTTACCTTAAATCAATTCTCAAATTTGAGAGATTATTGCACTTTCCTAAACCAGAAACTAAGCCTGATGCACCTTCGTCACCAATTTAATTTTTCCTTTTTAAACATTGAAGAAAAAAAATATTTATATAGAGATAAATAAATAAATAAATTAATTAAAAGAGTTATTTATATTATTTTAAATTCATTTTTATATTCAAAAATATCACTATCCAAAACAAATAAACTCTTTTTACGAAAGAAAAAGTGTCAAATTTTAGAGATTAATGCACTTTCCTAAACCAGAACCTAAGGTCAATGCACTTTCATCACCAATTTAATTTCCACTTTTTATATTGAAGAAAAAAAAAAGTTAATTTTTTAGTTAGAAGGAAAAAAAGAAAAAAAATATGAAATAATAAGAAATTAATTAATTGTAATTAAAGTGAAAGTTGAAAATGAAAAGGCAAGTTAAATTAACAAACAAACAAGAAATTAAAAATCAAAAAAACACAAACAAAATAAAAAAATATAAATAAATCTAATAAATAAAAAGTTCATAAGTAAATAAATTAAAAGAGTTAGTTATAATGATTTAAATTCATTTTTATTACAAAAATATTACTATCCAAAAAAAACAAATAAACTCTATTTACAAAAGACCAAGTGTTAATTTTGAGAGATTAGTGCACTTTTCAAAACCAGAACCAAAGCTTGATGCACCCTGCTCGCCAATTTAATTACCACTTTTTAATATTAAAGAAAAAAAAATAGTTATTTATTACTTAGAAGGAAAAAATAAAGAAATTAATTAATTGAAAAAAACAAAAAATTAAATATGAAAAAATGAGTTAAAGTAGCAAGCAAACAAACAAAAAATAAAAAACACAAGTAGAGTAAATAAAAAAAAGAAAAATAAATAAAATGAAAAGTTCATAAATGAAATTATTTTTTTTATATTCAATAATATCAAAATCCAAACAAATAAAATAAACTCTTTTTACCTTAGATCAAGTGTCAAATTAGAGAGATTAGTGCACTTTCCTAAACCTTAAACTAAACCAGATGCACCTTCATCGCCAATTTAATTAGACCTTTTATAAATTGTAGAAAAATGAATAGTTAATTTTTAGTTAGAAGGAAAAAATATTAAATAATAAGAAATTAATTTATCAAAAAAGCAAAAGTTGAAAATGAAAAAAAAACAAGTAAAATTAACAAATGCACAAACAAATATATAAAAAAAAGAAAAAGAAATCAAATAAAAGCTCTTAAAATAAATAAATTCAAAAAGCTAATAATTTAGTTTTAAATTCATTTTTATATTCAAAAATATCACAATCCAAAATGTATAAACTGCTTTTACCTGATATAAAGTATCAAATTTGAGAGATTATTACACTTTCCTAAACCAAAACCTAAGGCTGATGCACCCTCATCACCAATTTAATTTTTACTTTTTAAAAATTGAAGAAATAATAAATAGTTAATTTGTTATTTAGAAGGAAATAATGAATTAATTTATTGTGATTAACAAAAATTTAAAATGAAAAAATGGGTTAAATTAACAAACAAAAAAATAAAGAAATAAATAAATCAAATAAAAAGCTCAAAAAGAAAGAAATAAATAAATAAATTAAAAGTATTTGTTATAATGTTTTAAATTTTTTTTTATATTCTAAAATATAACAATCTAAAACAAATAAACTGTTTTTACCTTAAATAAAGTTACAAATTTGAGAGATTAGTGCACTATGTTAAACCAGAAGCTAAGCTTGATGTACCAATTGCACCAATTTAATTCGAACTTTTAAAAATTGAAGAAAGAATATTTAGTTAATTAGTTAGAAGAAAAAATGAAAAAATAGTATGTAATAAATAATAAACAGTGATCTCAGAATTTAAATATTCTAAATTTTTTAATTCTATGCTTTTTAAAATTCTAAATTCTGCTAAATTTTAAATTATTTAATCTCCCATTTTCGCCCTACCTCGGTTGACCGATCGATGGGTCTTATCGAGGGAATACGGAGTAAGTTTTTTTATTTTTAAATTGATTTTTTTATTTAAAATTATCACAATCCAAAACAAATATACTATTTTACATAAGATCAAGTGTCAAATTTAAGAGATTAATGCATTTTCCTAAACTAGAAACTAAATCTGATGCACCAATTGCACCAATTTAATTCTACCTTTTTAAATATTGAAGAAAAATAAAGAGTTAATATGTTAGTTTGAAGGAAAAAATGAAGAAAAAATATGAAATAATAACAAATTAATTAATAATAAAGTAAAAGTTGGCAAACAAACAAATTATAAATAAATAAAAAACAAGCAGATTAAAAAAAATAAAATAAAACAAATGAAAAACTCGTAAATAAATAAATTAAAAGAGTTAGTTAATTTGTTAAAAATTGATTTTTATATTCAAAAATATCTCAATCCAAAACAATTAAACTGTTTTTACTAAAGATCAAGTGTCAAATCTGAGAGATTAATGCAGTTTGCTAAAGCAGAACCTAAGCCTGATGCACCTTGATCACCAATTTAATTTTCCCTTTTTAAATAATAAATAAAAAATAGATTGTTAATTTGTTAGTTTAGAAGGAAAAAAAGAAGAAAAAATTTAAAATATTTAAAATAAAAAATGAATAATCATAAATATGAAATTACAATAATTAAAAAATATTTGTAGAAATAAAATTGAATGAATTAGATGATAGTTTTAATGTGAAAAATAATTTTATAAATCATATAAAAATTAAATAAATCAAAAAAATAATATTATTATTAATAAAATCTAATATACTATTTATTCAGATCAATATGGAGAGCATAAAATGATTAAAGTGAAGAGCTTAAAAACTTTTATTATTAATAAAAATAAATTGATATAATATTAGTAAAATGTAAATATTTACTTCTTCTAAATTGTTAAAATAATTTTTATATTATATCATTTATTTTTTTTTCTTTTCAAAAATATTGAAAATAGGAAATTTAATTAATTATAAATATATTAATAAATCAATTAAATTTTATATCAAATTAGCTTAAATAAAAGAAAAAATATATTTTAAGAAAAAATTTGAAACTATTTCTAATATATTTTTAATGTTATACATACAAACACTCATATTCAAATATTTAATATTTATTCATCCTTTTTTAGCCACTTTTTTATCATCATAAACTTTTTTTAAAGACAACTAATCTTGCTGACTTAAGATACTTGCTTATTACTTTGAATTTTTATGGTTCAGACATTTAGTTAAAACTTTTATTATAAATTTGTGTAAATTTTAAATAAAATAAAATTTTAAATTAAAAATTATTTCATAAATTAATAAATAAAATAATATTAGCGGAATAAAAAAGATAATAAAAAAAAATCAATAAAAGCTAACAAATAAATTCAAAGTGTTTTTAGTTTTATATTCATTTTTATAGTTTAAAATATCACAATCCAAAACAAATAAACTGTTTTTACCAAAGATCAAGTGTTAAATTTGAGAGATTAATGCACTTTGCTAAACCAGAACCTAAGCATGATGCGCCCATTTCATTAATTTAATTGCGACTTTTTAAATATTGAAGAAAAAAGATATAATTAAATAGTTAATTAAAAGGAAAAAATGAAGAAAAATATGAAATAATAAGATTAATTGAAAATAAAAGCAAAACTTGAAAATAAAATGATCAAAAAAATGGAGAAATAATATGAAATAATAAGGTTAATTAATTAATAATAAAAGCAAAACTTGAAAATAAAATAATGAGTTAAATTAATAAAGAAAGAACAAAAAAAAGTAAGCAGAATAAAAAGAAAAAGAAAAAAGAGCTTTATTGTTATAAATTTGTTTTTATTATTAAAAAATATCACAATCCAAAACAAATAAACTGTTTTTACCGAATATCAAGTGTTAAATTTGAGAGATTAATGCAATTTGCTAAAGCAGAACCTAAGCCTGATGCACCAATTGCACCAATTGTATTACTCCTTTTTTAATATTAAAGAAAAAATACATTATTAAATAGTTAATTAGAAGGATAAAAAAAAATATATTTAAATAATAAGATTAATTAATAATTAAAGCAAAAATTAAAAATAAAATGATGAGTTAAATTAACTAAGAAAGAAGAAAAAAAAGCAATCAAGTACAATAAAAATAAAAATGAGTTTTATTATTTTAAATTAGTTTTTATAAATAATAAATCACAATCCAAAACAAATAAACTGTTTTTACCAAAGGGAGAGTGTCAAATTTGAGAGATTAATGCAATTTGCTAAACCAGAACCTAAGCTTGATGCACCCCCTTCACCAATTTAATTGAAACTTTTTTTATATTAAAGTAAAAATATATAATTAAACAACTAATTAGAAGGAAAAAATGAAATAATAAGATTAATTAATAATTAAAGCAAAAGTTAAAAATAAAATGATTAGTTAAATTAATAAAGAAAGAAGAAAAAAAAGTAATTAAGAACAATAAAAAGAAAAATAAAAATGAATTTTATTGTTTTAAATTAGTTTTTATAGTTTAAAATATCAAAATACAAAAATAAATAAACTGTTTTTACCTAAGATCAAGTGTCAAATTTGAGAGATTAATGCAATTTTCTAAACCAAAACCTAAGCATGATGCACCCATTGCACCAATTTAATTGAAACTTTTTTAATATTAAAGAAAAAATATTTTAATAAATAGTTAATTAGAAGGAAATAATGAAGAAAAAATATGAAATAATAATAATAAGATTAATTAATAATAAAAGGAAAATTTGAAAATAAAATGATGAGTTGAATAAATAAAGAAATAAGAATCAAGAGCAAGCAAGCAAATAAAAAGATAAAGAAAAAAGAGCTTTATTGTTTTTAAATTAGTTTTTATATTTAAAAATATCACAATCAATACAAATAAACTGTTTTTACCTAAGATCAAGTGTCAAATTTGAGAGATTAATGCAATTTGCTAAACCAGAACCTAAGCCTGATGAACCCTCATCACCAATTAAATTGCTACTTTTTAAATATTGAATAAAAAAACTATATAATTAAATAGTTAATTCGTTAATATAAGATTAATGAAATATAAAAGCAAAATTTGAAAATAAAATGATGAGTTAAATTAACAAAGAAATAAGAAAAAAAAGCAATCAAGCACATTAAAAAGAAAAAGAAAAAAGAGATTTATTGTTTTAAATTAGTTTTTATAATTAAAAAATATCATAATTCAAAATAAATAAACTGTTTTTACGAAAGATTTAGTGTTAAATTTTAGAGATTAATGTACTTTGCTAAAGTAGAACCTAAGACTGATACACCCTCATCACCAATATAAAAAACTTTCCAAACATGTTTTGGTATTGAAATATCCTAAAATCCTGTTTGTGATATTTCAATACATGAGCAGCTATATAATCATAAAGTTATATATTTAATTCAATTATTAATAATACAAAAAACAATTAAATAAATTACTTAAGCGCTTCCAAGTTTATTATTTTTGCGGTAGCGCTACCACAATAATTTTAATCCTGTAAGTTCTATAATTCATAAAATTTTTAATAACTATTTGATCTAATTACCTTATTAATATTGAATGTGACTGTTTAATTTTTGACAAATTTGTTGATCAGAAACTTTCTGCTAATATACAAATATAAATTTAATTTTTTATTTGATCCTATTTTATATTTTTATATATTCTTTTATGATTTAATAATCAAATTATTAATTATTTGAATTGTAAATGACAAATTTGTTGATCAGAAACTTTCTGCTCATATACAAATATAAATTTAATTTTTTATTTGATCCTATTTTATATTTTTATATATTCTTTTATGATTTAATAATCAAATTATTAATTATTTGAATTGTAAATGACAAATTTGTTGATCAGAAACTTTCTGCTAATATACAAATATAAATTTAATTTTTTATTTGATCCTATTTTATATTTTTATATATTCTTTTATGATTTAATAATCAAATTATTAATTATTTGAATTGTAAATGACAAATTTGTTGATCAGAAACTTTCTGCTAATATACAAATATAAATTTAATTTTTTATTTGATCCTATTTTATATTTTTATATATTCTTTTATGATTTAATAATCAAATTATTAATTATTTGAATTGTAAATGACAAATTTG